>NC_029787.2:60043987-60044410 GCF_000816755.2 Arachis ipaensis | reverse complement strand
CCTCACCATTAAATTCAAACCATTTCCCTCCCAAACCTAACCCCTAATACATGAACCCTACCCTCTCTTTCCACTCCTATATAAACCCCTCTTTACTCCTTCATTTCCATATATCACAAACACTACTTCTCCCTCTTAGCCGAACCACTAAACCCCTTCCATCTCCTCTATTTCTTCTTCTTCTACTCTCTTCTTTCTTTTTTTGCTCGAGGACGAGCAAACCATCTAAGTTTAGTGTGGTAAAAGCGTTGCTTTTTATTTTTCCATAACCATTTATGGCACCAAAGGCCAGAGAAACCTCTAGAAAGAGGAAAGGAAAGGCAAAAGCTTCCACCTCCGAGTCATGGAAGATGGAGAAATTTATCTCAAAGGTCCATCAAGACCACTTCTATGAAGTTGTGGCCAAGAAGAAGGTGATCCCCG
>NC_029787.2:59992903-60043362 GCF_000816755.2 Arachis ipaensis | reverse complement strand
GGAAGAGACATTGAGGAGCTCAAGCACTCCATAAGATCTTCAAGAGGAAGAACAAGCTGCCATCACTAAGGTGGACCCGTTCTTTAATTTCCTTGTTCTTATTTTTCTGTTTTTCGAAAATTATGCTTTATGTTTTATTTATGTTTGTGTCTTATTACATGATCACTAGTGTCTAAGTGTCTATGCCTTAAAGCTATGAATGTCCTATGAATCCTTCACCTTTCTTAAATGAAAAATGTCTTAATTGTAAAAGAAAAATAAGTACATGAATTTCGAATTTTAAAATAGTTTAATTATTTTGATGTGGTGGCAATATTTTTTGTTTTCTGAATGAATGCTTGAACAGTGCATATTTTTTATAGTGAAGTTTATGAATGTTAAATTTGTTGGCTCTTGAAAGAATAATGAACAAGGAAAAATGTTATTGATAATCTGAAAAATCATAAGATTGATTCTTAAAGCAAGAAAAAGCAGTGAATACAAAGCTTGCGAAAAAATGGCGAAAAATAAAAGAAAAAGAAAGAAAAAGAAAAAGCAAGCAGAAAAAGCCAATAGCCCTTTAAACCAAAAGGCAAGGGTAAAAAAAGGATCCAAGGCTTTGAGCATTAATGGATAAGAGGGCCTAGAGGAATAAAATCCTGGCCTAAGCGGCTAAACCAAGCTGTCCCTAACCATGTGCTTGTGGCGTGAAGGTATCAAGTGAAAACTTGAGACTGAGTGGTTAAAGTCGTGATCCAAAGCAAAAAGAGTGTGCTTAAGAGCTCTGGACACCTCTAATTGGGGACTCTAGCAAAGCTGAGTCACAATCTGAAAAGGTTCACCCAGTTATGTGTCTGTGGCATTTATGTATCCGGTGGTAATACTGGAAAACAAAATGCTTAGGGCCACGGCCAAGACTCATAAAGTAACTGTGTTCAAGAATCAACATACTGAAATAGGAGAATCAATAACACTATCTGAATTCTGAGTTCCTATAGATGGCAATCATTCTTAACTTCAAAGGATAAAGTGAGATGCCAAAACTGTTCAGAAGCAAAAAGCTAATAGCCCCGCTCATCTAATTAAGACTGATCTTCACAAATGTTTTCGGAATTTATTGTATACTCTCTCCTTTTTATCCTACTTTGTTCTTAGTTACTTGGGGACAAGCAATAATTTAAGTTTGGTGTTGTGATGAGCGGATAATTTATACGCTTTTTGGCATTATTTTTAGGTAGTTTTTAGGATGTTTTAGTTACTTTTTAGTATATTTTTATTAGTTTTTAAATAAAAATCATATTTCTGGACTTTACTATGAGTTTGTGTGTTTTTCTATGATTTCAGGTATTTTCTGGCTGAAATTGAGGGACCTGAGCAAAAATCTGGTTCAGAGGTTGAAAAAGGACAGCAGATGTTATTGGATTCTGACCCTGCTGCACTCGAAATGGATTTTCTCGAGCTACAAAAGCCCAATTGGCGCGCTCTCAATTGCGTTGGAAAGTAGACATCTTGGGCTTTCCAGCAATATATAATAGTCCATACTTTTCTCGAGTTTTGATAACGCAAACTGGCGTTTAAACGCCAACTTTCTACCTTATTCTGGCGTTAAACGCCAGAACTGGCATAAAAGCTGGAGTTAAATACCCAAACTGGCACCAGCGCTGGCGTTTAACTCCAAGAAAAGTCTCTACATATGAAAGTTTCAATGCTCAGCCCAAGCACACACCAGTGGGCCCGTTAGTGAATTTCTGCATCATTTACTCATTTCTATAAACCCTAGGTTACTAGTTCATTATAAATAGGACCTTTTACTATTGTATTTTTGTCTTGGTTATTCTGGTTCCCCCTCTGGGGCTGAAGCCAATGAACACCATTATCACTTATGTATTTTCAACGGTGGAGTTTCTATACCCCATAGATTAAGGTGTAGAGCTCTGCTGTTCTTCATGAATTAATGCAAAGTACTATTGTTTTTCTATTCAATTCAAGCTTATTCTTATTCTAAGATATTCACTTGCACTTCAACCTGATGAATGTGATGATCCGTGACACTCATCATCATTCTCACATATGAACGCGTGCCTGACAACCACTTATGTTCTATCTGCAATAGCTTGAGTGTGTATCTCTTAGCCTTCTGGTTCACGACGCATGGTTGCCTCGCCTGACAACCGAGCCTTCCATTCCGTGAGATCAGAGTCTTCGTGGTATAGGCTAGAATCAATTGGCAGCATTCTTGAGATCCGGAAAGTCTAAACCTTGTCTGTGGTATTCCGAGTAGGATCTGGGATGGGATGACTGTGACGAGCTTCAAACTCGCAAGTGTTGGGCATAGTGACAGACGTAAAAGGATCAATGGATCCTATTCCAACATGAGTGAGAACCGACAGATGATTAGCCGTGCGGTGACAGCACATTTGGACCATTTTCACTGAGAGGACGGATGGTAGCCATTGACAATGGTGATCCCCAAACATAAGCTTGCCATGTAAAGGAATACACATGATTGGATGAAAGCAATAGGAAAGCAGAGATTCAGAAGCAATAAGCATATCCATACGCTTATCTGAAATCCTACCAATGAATTACATAAGTATTTCTATCTTATTTTATGTTTTAATTAGATTTTAATCATCAAAACCTCATAACCATTTGAATTCGTCTGACTGAGATTTACAAGGATGACCATAGCTTGCTTCAAGGCGATAATCTCCATGGGATCAACCCTTACTCACGTAAGGTATTACTTGGACAACCCAGTGCACTTGCTGGTCAGCTGTACGGAGTTGTGTGAAAAGTGTGCGATCACGATTTCGTGTACCATTTTACTTAATTTTTGTCTTTAATCTTCGAAAAATTTAGTACTTATTTTTCCTTAATTTCTGAAATTAGGTTTGGTGTCCCCTAGTTATTTATTTTATTTCCCTTGTTTATTTTTTAATTATAATTTTCGAAATTTTTTTCCCATTGTTGCTTAGCAATTTTCAAATTTCTAGCTCTATTTGTTTAGTTTATTTTAATTGATTTCTTTTACTTAGGGTACCTCACCAAAAATTCTCTTTACTCTAACGTAGGGATTCCCACTTCTTCTTTATTTTCTGTTGTTTATGAGTAGAAATAGGAATAAAGAAACTTTTTTAGACTTTGATGTTGAGATTGAAAGGACCTTGAGGTGGCATTTACAACAAACAGGAGCTTACAAAGCTGGTGAATGTCTCAGAGATAATCTTGAGAAGGAAGCTGAAGAGTTTACCATGGATCCTAGCAACAACAATACAGTTAATGCAGATGTTGTTAATCAAAATATGCCTACACAACCTAGGAGAATTCTTGGCTCTTATACTGCTCCTATCCTGGACTTCTTTGGGAATAGCATTGTTGTACCCCCTGTTGCTGCAAACAACTTTGAGTTAAAGTATCAGTTAATTTCTCTGGTACAACAGAATTGCCAGTTTTATGAACCCCCGTAGAAAGATCCAATTCTGTTTATTTCTAATTTTCTACAAATATGTGACACTGTAAAGACTAATGGCATCCATCCTGATGTCTACAAGCTACTATTATTCCCGTTTGCTGTATGGGATCGAGCTAAACAGTGGCTTAACACTTAGCCCAAGGAGAGCTTGGACAATTGGGATAAGGTGGTCAACATGTTTCTGACCAAGTTCTTTCCACCTCATAGGCTGACTAAGCTGATGATGGACGTCCATACTTTCAGGCAGAGAGAGGATGAGTATCTCTATGAAGCCTGAGAGAGATATAAGTTGATGTTTAGGAAGTGTCCTCCTGATATGTTCTCAGACTGGATTCAACTGCAGATATTTTATGATGGAGTCTTTGAGACTGCTAAAATATCTCTAGATAACTCTGGAAGGGGGTCACTTCACATGAAAAAGACCCCAAAAGAAGCTATGAAATTAATTAAGATGGTTGCTAACAACCAATACTTACATTCTTCTAGGAGGTTGATCAACCAGAATTCACTCCGCATAAAAAATGAATCTGTTCTTTGGCAAGCACACCAAATATCGTCAAGTAGTAACCCACTAGGAGTAGGGTCGAATCCCACAGAGATTAACGGATTAAAGCAAATAATAGTTAATTGATTATCCTAGTTAGACTATCATAATTGGAGTGATAATCAAACAAGAAAATGTAAATGACATGAAAGTAAAGGAAAGCAATAAAGTGCAAGAAAGTAAATGGCAAGAAAGTAAAGTACAAGAAAGTAAAGTGTTGGAAATGTAAAGTGCAGAAAATATAAATAACCATAAAGTAAATAAAAAAAAGAAAGATAAAATAAACATTGGGATCAAGAGATATTGCATTCTCCAGATTAATTGATTTTATCTCATCTTCAATCATGCAACTCATTGACCTCTTGGCAATCATTATTGATTGAGCCCTAATTCCTTGGTGACTCAATCTCTCAAATCTTGATCAATAGCCAATTCCTTGGTCTAATTGCTCATGAGAAGAGATGAAGAATGACCCCTGATTATACCACACAGCTTCCTAGACCCAAATAGTGGAGAGATTAAATGTCACAATATCCCAACCAAAACCCAAATCTATTCAAGTGTGAGAAAGAATTTCAAGCATGGTTTTATGTTTCCTCTTCCAAGGTTTCCATAAAACCCAATTGCATTCAATCTCTTTTCCAAGATAATTGAATGCTAGAATGAAGAATGAAATTCTTTCTAGTAAATCAAAGAGAGATGAATAGAAGATGAAGAATAAAAACAATCAATCTATTAAATAGCAATAGAGCTCTCTTTCCCAATGGAAAGAGTTAGTAATTCATAACTAAAATATTTACAAAGTAAGAAAGAAAAGGAAAGAAGAAATTGATGGTGAATAGAGAGGGTCCTAAGACTTCTCCCCAATCCAGCATGACTAATTCTATGAAACTAAGACCTTTATATAGGCTCTCCTAAATTACAAACTTAAATGAAATTAAAAGTAAATTACAATGAAATAAAAATAAACTATTCTAGATGCTTCTTGTGGCCTTGATTGGTTGAGAATTATGGCTTGAATGAGAGTTGGAGTGGGCGTGGTTGAAGGTTGGGGGCTGCAGAAAGAAGTTGGCGTGTGGTTTCAAGTGCCACTCCCACTTGATTTTGCTCTTTGGATTGTGACCCATTTGACATGCTGAAAAGATAAAGTTGTTTGGGCCTCAAATTGAATGTCCACTATAAAATATTATATATTGTTGGAAAAGCCCTAGATGTTAGCTTTCCAACGCTGCTGGAATCTACTCATTTGGATCTCTGTAGCTCAAGTTATACCCAGTTGAAGGTGGATAGGTCAGTCTGTCAAGTAGCCCGACGTGCCACGCCCACTTCTTGGCGTGCCATGCCCATATGTTATGAAACTGGCGTGCCACGCCCACTCTTTGGTGTTCCACGCCTTCAATAATGCACAAAATCTTCCTCTCTGGCCATTAGAACTGGCGTGCCACGCCCATTATGAAAATAGAGCTGGCGTGCCATGCCTTCGATATCAAGTGGCATGCCCAGGTTTTGCAATGCTGAAATAATGTCCTTTTTTACTTCCATTTTTAATGTCTACCCTAAAGTGTTATATATCATTGGAAAGCTCTTGATGTCAGATTTCCAACGCCACAAAAATCAGAACATTTGGACCTCTAAAACTCAATTTATGTTCATTTGAAGATGAAGAGGTCAGGCTGGTAACTCTACAGTGACGTATTTTTCTCCTTGTGATTTCGGGGTCAATATCTTCCTCAATTTTAGTGTCCATAATAAAGTGTTAAATATGGTTGGAAAGCCCTAGATGTCTACGTTCTAATGGCACTGAAATCACCGCATTTGAAGTTGTGTAGCTTAAGATATTTTCATTTGAATGAGAAGAGGGTCAGGCTGGCATATGTCCCGGTGTGCCACACCCACTTCTTGACGTGCCACGCCCATAGTGGGGCTAAAAATCACCCCTCTTAAACTTAAGCCTGGCGTGCCACGCCCATAACACCAAGTAGCACTCCCTCTATGAGACTTGGCTTCACAAACTTGGTGTGCCATGCCCAGAGCTCCAAGTGGCATGCCCATTGTTTTGAGTTGGTTCAAAAGCTTGGTGTGTCACGCCCAGAGCTTCAAGTGGCACGCCCATAGATGAGAGTTGGTTCAAAAGCATAGCGTGCCATGCCCAGCTACACACGCCCAGCCTTTTTTGTTGTTTTCTTCCCTTTTTGTTGCTCTTTTCACCTTAAATTCAACACAACCCGTTTCAAAGCAATGTACCATAATATTCATCATTTGGTTCATGAAATTGCAATGATTCAATGAGATTATGCTCTTTTTATGGTCCTTTTTGATAAGAAAAAGGGATAGATAATGCAAGTCATCAGAGGTCCTCTGTGAAGAAAGGAGTCATGGAGTTAGATGCCGTAGATGATAGAACAAGCTTCTGTCTCAACAAATGAGTCTTATTACTCAACAATTGAGTGGGATGCAAGTCTCAGCTGTTAATACTCAAAATGCTCCTCAAGATACTTCTTATGACATGAGTGGTGGTTTCACCCAAGGTGAGATTTATGATTATGCTCAATTCTCTCCTGAACAGGTTAATTTTATGAGGAATGCTCTTAGAAACCCCAGTGATGATCCATATTCCAAGACCTTTAATCAGGGGTGGAGAAATCACCCAAACTTTGGGTGGAGAGATCAACCTCAGAGGCAGCAGAATTTCAATAATTCTCATGGCGGTTTTAATCAGAATAACTTCAATAATCGCCAGTTCCAACCCTCTCAACCACAATAACCACAAGCTCAGCCTCAGAATACTCCTGACTTAATAGCTATTGTTACAGAACTCTCCAAGAATCAACACAATTTTGTGCAGGAAACAAGAGCTTCATGATAAATCCCAATTTTAGGGTTTATCTTGTGTAGAATTTGGTGGATTTTATCAATATTTTTCACACTTATTCATATAAATTGCATGTTTTTGTGTTTCCTTCCTAATTGTGCTTTATGGTTTAAAACATGCTTCTTTAACCTTAAAAATGCTAAATTTTAATCCTCTTCCATTACCATTTGATGTCGTGATGTGTTTGTTAAGTGGATTCGGGTATATAGGGCAGGAATGGCTTAGAAGATGGAAAAGAAACATGCAAAAGAGGAAGGAACATGAAGATAGAGCTTTGGAGAAGTTGGTACCAATGCGTGACTGACGCGTACATGTGGCTTGAAGAGCTCATCTGACGCACACGCATGACACCCAGCACGTGACTCATTAATGGAAAATGTGGCTGGCGATTTTTGAAAGACTCCAGGCCCAAATCCAACTTGCCTCTGCATCGAAAAGACCCAAGGATTGATGGGGAAAGGGGGAATCAATCATACACAACCTTACAGATAATTTTAGCTAGTTTTTGTTCTTGTTTTTCTAGAGAGAGAAACTCTTACCTCTCTCTAGGTTTAGTTTGTTTTGATCATCTTGTGTTAAATTTCTGAATTGGGTCTTGTTAACTCTAGTTTTATTTACTTAATCTTAGTTCTCTAGTTATAATTCTGTTTAGATCTTGTGTTGGAATTGTGTTTTCTTATTATTTTCCCTTTTTTCTTCTCATTTTATGAACTTTGTGGATTTTGAATTTTTATTAGTATGTTGATGTTTTCTATTATTTATAGTGTTACTTGAGTTGTTTTCTATTGATAATTGTTAGTGGGTAATTGTAATTTCTAGTTAATTTTCCAAATTAGACATGTCTTTAGTTAGTGCCTATCATGTGTTTGATAAAATATTTTCATTGATTATGGAGTAGTTTTCTATACTCATGGCCTAAGCTAAGGGAATTGGGTGACCTTGAGTCATTGGGTCTAATTGAATTGGTGATTTGAGAACCCTTGTTGGTCAAATTGATACCCATTGACACTAATCTACTTCTAAGCCAATTAGTTGTTAGATTGGAACTTATGAGTTGAAGTTGATCAAGTCTATTTGACATACTTCACTTGTAGAAGTAGACTTGATGGGCTTGGTTCCTCATAATTGTCAATATATGGTTATTAGAGAAGGATGGTGATCTCAATTCCTTTGCCTTAGCCAAGAGTCCTTTTATAATTCATATTTGAAACCCAAAAATCCCAATTACTTGACTCTTATTGTAGTTAGTTTACTTGTTTACTTAGTTCTAGAATAGAAGTAGATTTATATGTTATCTTGTTAGATTGCACTTACTTATACCTTGCTTTGATTGTTTTGATTTAGTTTCTTGCACGTTAAGTTTCTTGCATGATAAGCTGCGTTAGTTTAAATTCTTGCTCATATACCTTTCAACCCTGGAATTCTAACCAATCTTGATATACATGCTTGCCCATTCTCTTGAGGATGACCCGAGACTAATACTCTCAGTTACTTTTTATTGCGTTGAATTTGTGACAACCATATTAAAATTTGATCGATAGGACTATACTATGACATGATCTTTGTTGATAAAATCTTTGTCGATTTAGGACTATACTAGGACACCTCCTGTTGATTCGGATAGACCATCCTCCATCTTACTTGGGAGGCCATTCTTGAAGACATCTCAGTTTAAACTAGACACATTTTCTGGGGATTACTCATTTGAAGCCAAAGGGAAAGTGGTGAAGTTTAAATTGGAGGAAACAATGAGGTAACCTCTAGAGATACATTCAATTTTCGGTTGTGACATTGTTGAAGATGATGTAGTTGAAGAATACTTTGGAAGTGATGGTGAGATAAGTGTCAATAGAGGCTGGGGTATAAAAGGAGTTGGCAAAGAAGAGGAAAATGGTCAACAATTTCCATGCTATCACGGAAGTAAGGCACCCAATCATGGTTCAATTGACAAGTAGAAGCATCTTCCCTTCATGGACACTCTTACCAAGGGCAAAAAGAAGGACAAGATGGATGTCCTTGAGGATGTTCCAAAGAGATGATTTTAAGCTCATGACCATCCAACATAAGGACGTTAAAAAAAAGTGGTAGGTGGGAGTCACCCTAGCATGGTATAATCAATCTTGTTCATAGGTTATTCTACTTTGTTTCCCTTTCTTTGATTGAATTGCATGAATTTGCTTAGATCTACTTGAATTCTTGAATGTTTGATAAGGTTTTCATTGTTGTTAGTTTGCCTAGTTTCGCTATTTGAGTAGTGTCATTGAATTTTAGGTGTTCTAATTCTGTTTTGATTGCATAGATGCTTATATTGTGCTTTATATGCTACTTTTTTCTATGACAAAAAAAAACCCACCCGTGTGCCTGGAAGACGCGCACGCGTCGTATGCTAATGTTGCAGCTACCTGGTACAAAAATCAAAGAGTTGTGTTGGAACCATGCGGCTGGGGTGCTAGACACACAATCCACCCTATGCGTACGCGTACGCATCACCCAGTTTTTGTCCTCCCACACGTGTGCGTGGGTGACACGCACGCATCACATTTACTGCTGCAACTTCCTGGTACAAAACCAAGAGAGTTGTGATAGAGTTGTGTGGCTTTCGTGTGAGGAGCACGAATAGACCCCACGCGTACGCGTAGCTAACGCGTACGCGTCCCCTTTCTTTTCTGCTTGCCACGCGTACGCGTGGATGACGCTCATGTGTCACATCCCTTTTTTTGCTTCCCACGCATGCGCGTGAAGCGCGCGCGTCACACGTCTGACGTAACTTACAGGGCGCGCTGCGCTGTTTCTTCCCAATTCAATTTATTCCTTCTACTCTTTCTTCCTTTCTTCTTCTTTCTCCTTACCACCCCTTCTCCGCCCACAACTACCAGCGACCTCAACCACAGGCGACCTCAACCACCAGCAACCACCACTTCCGGCGGTCTCACATCTTCTCTTTCCTCTCTTCTACTCCTTCCTCTTCTCACTCAACCTCATTTCTCCACTCTTTTCAAGGTCTCATTTTTTTGTCCCTTTTGCTTTTTAAATCTTTCTTTGTTATTGCATTTAATTACTTTCTTTATTCTTTGTTGCATTTTAATTTCATTGGTGTAGCTCACTCTTGGTTATTTCTTTTTCTTCTTCTTATATTCTTGCATGGGTGTTGTTTTCAATTTACATTTTAATTTGGGGGATTATTTTGCCATTTCTTAGCTTATTTGTGCTATGTGGTATTGCTCTAATGGTTGGCATTCTATTTTAGATTTACTACATACTTGGAATTCTCAAACTTGCTTGTTGTTTAGAGTATGCACACCACGTGTTTGTGAAAACGCACCAATGACCCCTTGGTTCAGTTTTGATCTTATTCGTTCAACTTAGTGCTTCTTTTTCATAACACTTGTGCCCCGTGTGCATTGAGCTTATTTTTCATGATTTGTCATCATCAAAATGCTCATTAATTATGATTTGGTATGCTTGTAGCATCATGCGAGAACTAGTTGTTCTATACTCTCTAGTTGTTCTATACTCTAGTTGCTTGTGTTTAATTTTGAAAGAGTTCTATGATATGTGGAAAGTAATTATGAATTGATAAGGTTGGAGTTGGATTGATGGGTTACGTGGGAATCATGGAGTATGATTGATTTGTTAATTATTATGAATTGCGAATGTCCAATTGATTGGGAATCTTCTGTTTGATAACTGTTGAGAAAAGTTTGATGAGATAAGATGTTGAGAAAGAGGGAGCCCGTAAGGGTGGTTAAGCCCGAATTTTAGGCGAAGTGTTGCCGAAATTTTTATAAAATTTAGGACTTTATTTGAAATGATATTTTAAAAGATTTGGTTTTGGAATGTTAAATTATTTGAGACTTATTTAGTTGGGAAATGATTTATTCTATTTTGAGTTTGATTTATTAAGAAAAGTATAATGTTTTAAATTCTATCTTTTGAGAAGGGAGTTTGTTTTAATTAGTAATTAATTTGAGTTCGGTTTATTAAGGAAAAGAATTCTTATTAAACAATAAAGAAGTTTGGTTATGTTTGGTTGTGTTTAGCTTGTTGTATTTTCTCTGTGATTGTGTTGTTTGCTTGTGTCGTTTGCCTTAGTGATATGTTTGCTTGTTAAAAGCGTAGTTATTTTTTGAGGTACTTTTTTTTTAAAACTTTTGGATTAATAAACAGAATCATTCATAATCAATTCACAAATAATAATAGATAAAACAGTTATAAACAAAGACACATAAATACATCTCAAGCAGTTAACAACATTCAGTGATCTAACTTTTTTTTATAGTATAGACTTTTAGTTAGAACACCTCTAGATATAGCTAAATAATATCTATATACATATATATATACATACAACATCCTAGGCCTTGACCTGTTCAAGAAGTCCCTAAGCTGGCGCCCAGGCTAGCCTAGACTCTATAGTCACCTAGTCCCTCTAAACTACTAAAGCGAGGGAAAGTACGTTCTAAGTCTTCAAAACTCAAGTCAGGTGGAACGTCATCAAAAGGTGGGGCATTATCTACTACTCCTTTGCATGATCAGACATTGCCATATGACGTCTCTCTGGTACCTCATCAAGTAGCCACATAACAAGAGTCTCGTACACAAGATTTAGGTTAAAGTTCACATACAAACGGGGTGCAGATGTTGGCTGGTCTCATAGTATAAACATATAAACAGAGAACGAGATTCACCCTAGAATCAGAAGACTACCTAGAGCGGAATCCTTTTTGTGAACAGTCGTTAGTGAACTACGGAAGGGTACTCATACTTCCATATGGAGGTGGAAGGGAGAGAGAAGAGGTAAGAACTGGGGAGTTCTTAGTAGGGCTGGGGTTATTAGTTAAGTTTATTGATTCTGTGTTGTTTAATAGACGAATAGCAAAATACAAAAAAGTAGTAAATAGAAGAAATAGATAAAAAGAGAAAATAGAGAAAACAGAAAGCAAAATACGAACAAAAGAATACAAGAAAATAAGACACAGACACAGAGAATAGAATACAAACAAACAAAGCATACATTCATTCAACAATCATAATAGAGGAAATGCACAACCAAGTATGATGCATGTCTGTCCTATGCAGGGAGCTCACGTGTCGATTTACACCCTGCATCTGACATTACCTAGAAACTAGTCCTAGATATGACTTCCCATTGTGTCCTTCGTGCAAACGTGTCGGTGGTTAAGAATACCACTCCTTCGTGACTACTAGCAGTCGGTGCAAGGCTCGACCCCTTAATATACGCATAAGGGGAAACAATGATCCTCAGTTCGTGGGTATCCCCGAGATCAACACACAAACAAAACATGATCCTTAGTTCGTGGGTTTCCCAGAGATCAATACACAACCAACACAATCCTCAGTTCGTTGGTTTTCCCGAGATCAATACATAACAAACACGATCCTTATTTCGTGGGCTTCCTCGAGATCAATACACAACGAAACAATGATCCTCAGTCCGTGGGTTTTCCCGAGATCAAAGATTATCAACAGTTCATGGGTTATTGAAAGAACTGAGGATTGATGGTTTAGAAGTTATAGTAAACTCTCGTTGCAAGTATAGTTACTAAATCAAGCAATCAACCTTTCTTACAAACGTTTTGGTTGTCACAAGTAGCAAACCCCTAAATAAATTGATAACCGAAGTATTCAAATCTCGGGTCGTCTTCTCAAGGAACTGCAGGGAAGTATGTTCTTATTATTGGTCATGAAGATTGTAAATTGGGCTTTCGAAGGTGAGGAACAAATAATTTAAATTGCAATTAAAGTAAGTAAATGACTGTAATTTAAATAAATAACTATAAAACACACTTTTGGCAAGGTATGAGAAGTTAGAAGTCCTATCCTAGTTATCCTTATCAATGATGATGAAAATTGAATCTTAATTCCACTTAGTTAACCTTTGCTAGAGCAAGGGAAGGTCAAGTGACTAATTAGTTAGATCCTCAAATCCTAGTTAATCCCTAAGAAAAGATTGGGATTATTGAAGTTCAATTCAATTAGCAACGATAACGATTATCAATCATGTTTGAGTTTGATAACTCCTGAGTTACTGATTTCTTAACCAAGACCGAAAGGGGAAAAGTAAATCTACTGGAATAAAAATGTCTTCAGATTGGGGATAAAAGTAACATAAATAAAAGAAAGCAATATTAAACTGAAATACCTCAAATAACATTAATTTAAAGAGCAATCTGTAACATAGAAAAATTCATAATTAAATTGAGAACATAATAAAAAGGAATATTGAACCTGGTAAAGAGATAATCCGGAAAGCGAATAAAATCCTAAATCTAAATCCTAATCCTAAGGAGAGAGAGGAGAGAACCTCCCTCAAAGCTACATCTAATTCATGAATACTAACTAATTGGAGACTCCCCCTGAATGGATGCATTCCCCCACTTCATAACCTCTGGTCTATGCCTTCTGGACTTGGATTTGGGCCAAAAAGGGCTTCAGAATTTGCTTTGAGCGTTTTCTGCAATTTCTGGTGCGTGGCCTCTGTCAAGTCCACGTGGGTCACACGGTCGTGTCATTGGGAGTTTTTCCTTGTCACGTGGTCGCGTCAGTCATGCGTCCGCGTCATATGCATTTCGCTCAAGGCGCGCGGTCGCGTCAGTCATGCGGCCGTGTTAATGTCTTTTCGCGCTGGCATGCGGCCACGTCGCCCATGCGATCGTGTGGCTGCCAGTTTCTTCAAAAACTCCGTTTTATGCTTTCCTTCCAATTTTGTATGTTTTCTTTCCATCCTTTAAGTCATTCCTGCCTTAGAAGATCTGAAACTACTCAACACACGAATCACGACATCGAATGGAAATAAAGGGTAATAAAAAATAATTATTTTTAAGCATAGGAAACATATTTTTCACATACATCACATAATAAGGAAGGGAAAGTAAAACCATGCAATTAATATGAATAAGTGGGTGAAGGATTGAATAAATTACTCAGATTAAGTACAAAATATATCATAAAATATGGGTTTATCAGTTATTTCCATAATCAATGATTATCAATTCGTGGGTTTTACTGCTCTTCTCTCTTTATCTCTTGACTCTGCTCTGATTATTCTTTTCTCTTGGTGATGGTTGGGCGTTTATCGTCGATCTAGAAATTCTCGAAGTAGAATATGTTCATTTCAAGTATAGTCTAGACCAACAATTAACACCCAAATCAAATATTCTAATTCAATACAAAATAAACCGAGAGTAATCAAACCTCGGGTCGTTCTCCCTAGGATGCAATTGGAAGTGTTTCTCTTTTGGTTGTAAAGGGGACAAAAAAGGGGGGTTTTGTGCAATCAAAGAACAAAATATTAAAAAAACCAAGCAATAAAAGAACTAAGCAATGATCAAAATTGTAATTAAAGCAAGTAAAGAAAGAATGAGATCAAAACTAGTGAAAATGCTATAAATGCATAAAAGAACCTTGACTTGGGAATGAGGATCCAAGGAATCCTATCATCGTCATAACCACAACTATGGTAATTATGATGAGTCAATCATGCCTAGTCAACCCCAACCATCGAGGAGTAAGTCAAGAAAGCATAATTGACCTTAATCCTTAAGTCTTAACCAACTTACTAACTAAGTGATAAAAGGCTAGCGTCAATGGAAACAAGAGTCAACTAACTACCCAAGAATTACCACTAAATGTCGGACATTATGACTCTAGTATCCTAGGAACTCAAACCACAAGCCAAGGTGGGAAAATCTACTCAAAATCTAAAGTTGGCATTTTCACAAACACCTTGTATGCATAAAAGTAAAACATGGGAATTTGTAAAGGAAAATGGAAAACTATAACCAACTATCAACAAAACCAAGCATAAACAAGCAATCAAACATAAAGGAAGCATGAAACTTAAAATTCATTAATCAAAACTTCAAGAAACACAAAATTGCAATATGAACAAAGTAACTTGAACCAAAAGGAAGTGAAAGTAAAAGTGCTTTAATTAAAGAGAAAATTGAGAGTACTTACAATTGAAGAAGTAAATTCAGAAAATCAAAGCTTGCTATAAAATGCTACAATGGAAATTGATAAACCCTAGGAGAGCTCTCTACTCTACACTACTCCTACTCCTAATACTATAAAAACTAAGTAAAATTATGCTTCAATGCCTCCCTCTTCATAAGTGATGAATTCTCCTTCATATAGCACTCCCAAACAGCATTCCAGCCTTCCAAAATGGGCCAAGAGGACTCCAAATTCGCGCAGCACATGATTCATTAATGAAATCACATGCAGGGACCTGTGCGGATGCACAGACATGTCTGTGCATCCGCACACGCGGCTGAAAATTGACCTGTGCGTACGCACAGGTGCGTGCGTACGCACGCATAGAAATTCTCGCTTGTGCGTGTGCACGCAGGGCTGTGCGCATGCACACTTCGCTGTGTGTGCTTTTCCTTGTTTTCTTTATGTTTTATCCCTTGTACATGCTTTCTCCCACTTTTGGCTATACATTCTTGCCTCCAAGCCCTGAAATCACTCACAAACCATATCACGACATCGAATGGAATAAAAGTGGGATAAAAAATCACTAATCTTAAGCATTAAAATGCATGTTTTCAAATTTAGGATTAAATTAGGGATCAAACACAAAAGTATGCTATTTTGGTGAATAAGTGTGAGTTTATATGATAGAATCCATTCAAATCAAGCCAAAATACATCGAAAAATATGGACTCATCAATTCCCCGACACTTAGACAATAGCATGTCCTCATGCTAAACCAACAAGGAGAATGATCAAAAGGGGTAACCAACTTATTAAATGCAACTATCCATATGCATGCAGATATACTATATACTATCTATATCTATATATCTATCTATCTACAATGTCATATGAAATTGGTGAAAACAAACAAACAAATTCCCAAGCAAGTATATAGACATATAGGGCAAAGCAAGGAAATGATCCAATGCAACAAAAAATCTAGAGAATTGATTTAACTCATCAAAATGAAGCAACTTGCATGAATGCATGATAAGAAGCATGGAAATATAGAGTTGAGTAATTTAACCCTCACTAGGTGTATATACACTCTAATCACTCGGTGTCTAAGGGTTTAATCACTCAAGTCTCTTCTAATCATGCTTTCAAGGATTTACTTTTCATCTAACAATCAACAAGTAATCGATGCATGAATGCAATTATCATGAGGTCTTTGTATGGGTGTAATGGGGTTAGGGTTAAGGTAGGATAAATATGGCCAAGTGGACTAAAATGGTTTGAATCCTTGATTAACTTAAGTGTCTGACGATCGGATTTCTTATCGGTAAAGAAATTCACAAATATATGATCGCGTTGTAAGTATAGCTTCTAAACCAATAGAAAATCCTTTCGTACAAAAGTTTGGTTGTCACAAGTAACAAAACCCAATAAAATTGATAACCGAAGTATTGAAACCTCGGGTCGTCTTCTCAAGGAATTGCAGAGAGGTATGAATTATTATTGGTTATGAGTAAAAGTACAAGTAATTTAAATGGCAAGAAAAATAAATTAATAATTATAAAATAAACTCTAGGAAAGGTATGAGAATTTGGAAGTCCTATCCTAGTTATCCTTATCAATGGTGATGAGAATTGAGTTTTAATCCCACTTAGTTAACCTTTACTAGAGCAAAGGAAAGTCAAGTGGACTAATTAGTTTGATCCTCAAGTCCTAGCCAATCCTAAGAAAGGACTATAGTTATCAGAATTTAATTCAATTAGCAAAAATAACAATTATCAATCAGGATGAGTTTGATAACTCAAGAGTCTCCAATTAATCAATTAAAGCCAAGAATATAAAAGGCTAAATAAAAATCATAAATCTGAAATACCTCAATTGCATTAATAGTAGAAAATTAATCTAAACATAAAGAGTTCATAAACTAAATTAATAAAATAAATAAAAGGAACATTGAACCTGTAATTGAAGAAGATGAAATCCTAATTCCTTTAAGAGGAATCCTAATCCTGAATCCTAAGAGAGAGGTGAGAACCTCTCTCTCTAAAAACTACATCTAAATTATGAAAGGTGAATAATCGAAGACATCCTCCATGAATGGATGCATTCCCCCACTTTATAACCTCTAATCTGTATTTTCTGGACTTGGATCTGGGTCAAAAATAGCCCAGAAATCGCCCCCAGTGATTTCTGTTACGCTCAGGTCGCGGCAAGGTGACACGGAGGCGTCGTCCATGCGTTTGCGTGGATTGCATTTTTGCCAGGTCACGTGTCCGCGTGATCCACACATTCGCGTCACCTGGCTTCGGAGCAGCTATAGCAAATTATATATCATTACGAAGTCCCGGATGTTAGCTTTCCAACACAACTGAAACCGCGTCATTTGGACCTCTGTAGCTCAAGTTATGGTCAATTTAGTATTGAGAGGTCAGGCTGGACAACTTTAGCAGTTCCTTCAGATTCTTGTATTCCTTCCACTTTTGCATGCTTCCTTTCGATCCTCTAAGCCATTCCTGTCTTGTAATCCCTGTAATCATTTAACGCACATATCACGGCATCGAATGGTAATAAGAGAGGATTAATATTAGCAAATATGAGGCCAAAGAAGCATGTTTTCAATCATAGCACAAAATAAGGAAGGAGAATGTAAAACCATGCAAATAGTATGAATAAGTGTGCAAAGACTTGATAAAAACCACTCAATTGAGTACAAGATAAGCCATGAAATAGTGGTTTATTAACCTCCCCACACTTAAACATTAGCATGTCCTCATGCTAAGCTCAAGAGAAGCTATAAAGGAGTGAAGAGGAAAGGTAAAATGTATGAAATGCAACCTATGTATATGAATGCAACTATATGCTATGATGTTTATACCTACTTGGTTAAAAGTAAATAAATCTTCCAAGAACATACATGAACTGGATTTCACTAATTCAAATCATAAAAATGAAGTACAAATAGATTTGCAAGAAGAAGATAGCTCATGAAAGCCGGGAACAAGGAATCGAGCATCGAACCCTCACTGGAAGTGTATACACTCTAATCACTCATGTGTTAAAGGTTCGATTCTCTCAATTCTCTACTAACCTTACTTTCTAAGGCTTACTCTTCATCTAACAATCAACATAAATTTAATGCACAGATATACATATCAAGAGGTCTTTTAAGGGTTGTAATGGGGTTAGGGTCAAGGTAGGATTGTATTTGGCCAAGTGGACTAAAATCTGAATCCTTAATTAACTTAAACTTTCCACCTAACTTTAGACAATCCACGTAATCATAATACAAAACCTAACTTTCCATTAACCATGTTTTCCACATATTCATGCATTCAAATTTCAAGTACAGTACATATGCATTGCTTTCAACACTTAACTTTGGGGCATTTTGTCCCTTTTTATTTATTTGCTCTCTTTTTCTTTTCTTTTTCTTTTTTTCTCTTTTTTTTATATATGACTATATTGTTCTTTTGTTTTTCTCAATGCATATTTCTAAATTATTGAATGCATGAACATGTCCTAAACATTTCTTTCACATTTTCATAAAGATATATAACTCCCAATTCTTAAACCAAACGTTTCCAAACCCACTTTTCCCCATACTTAATTCATGAGCACTCTCACTAGTCTAAGCTAACCAAAGATTCAAATTAAGGACATTATTGTTTTTCACTTAGAGTTAATGATGTGCTAAAGTAAAGAACAAAGGGGTATAATAGGCTCAAAATTGGTTTGCAAGGGATAATGAAAGGTAAGGCCATGTGGGTATGTAAGCTCAGTGAAACAAAGGCCTCAATCATATAAGTGCATGTATACATTAAACCATGGAAATATAGAATCAAGCAAGACAAAGATCACAGTTTTAGAGAGAACAACACACACCAAAAATAAAATATTGGTTGATAAAATGCAACCAATCAAATAAGCTCAAAAATCTCACAGGTTTTGTGTGTTCGAGCTCTAAACCATGTTCCAGTATAACATTTCTTCAAACAAATTTTTTCAAAAAAAAATTTATTTCAAATTAGTGAAATGCTATAAAAAGTTTCTTGAAAAAGAAAATATTACTTCAACCAAGTGGTAGTAAAATATGCACAAAATCAAACAAATATGCAATCAAACATGCAAATGCAACAAATGAACAAACAAAGAAAATTTAAACATTGGTGTTGAGACAGGAAGGTACTAACCCACGGAGATCGGTATCGACCTCCCCACACTTAAAGATTGCACCGTCCTCGGTGCATGCTGAGATGTGCAAGTGGATGGGTGGCTCCAACTGATGCTTTTCTCTGAAGATTTTGCAGATGGACTTGTCTATCTCCCCATGTAAACGTCTTCTGGTTCCTTTCTGGGTGGCCATCCTGAAAGAAAAAGGAAAGAAAAGTAACCCAGAAATAAAGATAATAAAATAAATGAAGTATGGGTGGGTTAATGCCAAATGATAAGGGTCTCAATTACATGGTAGCTACAACATGCAAGTGAGAAAACAATAGAAGTACGTGGCATATCAATAGTGCAAACATTGTAACAAAGGAGAAGAGACAACAGATAATGAAGGACAATATAAATGTATGTCAATACAAAAAGGAACACAAATATCATAAAAGATTGGCATTGATAGATAAATATCATCCAACAGTGTAAAATAAGTCACTAAGCACCAAATAATACCAGAAAAGATATAACAGCTGAATAAGAACATTTAACACCAATGGAAAAATAATAAATTTAGAAAAAAAAATAAAAATATGCACAAAATTAAAATGCAATGAGTGAAAGTAGGCAAATAAATTAAATAAAATAGAATGGAAGTGAAGAAGGATGATGAAGAAAAAGAAAGTAGGAAAGAAAGAAGAAAGAAGAAAAAATAGAAGAAATCAGGATTGAAGAAGAAAAGATAAGATAATTGGCACTAATCTGGATAAGTTGTGCGACGCAGGCGACACGGACGCGTGGGTCACGCGTTCGTGCGGTTGGCGCGATTGCTAAATGACGCGGACACGTACGTCACGCGGTTGCGTGAGTTGGATGGTGCGATTGGCGCGAGAGCAGCCTCGCGTTCACACAACTCTCTGTTCGAAACTCTTTTTGCCAAATTTGAGGGTGATGCGGTCGCGTGGTTGACGCGATCGCGTGATTGGCTATACTCTGAAAAATGACGCGGACTAGGCAAGGTATTTGAAATAAGGAACAAGTAATTTAAATGGCAAGAAAAATAAATTAATAATTATAAAATAAACTCTAGGCAAGGTATGAGAATTTGGAAGTCCTATCCTAGTTATCCTTATCGATGGTGATGAGAATTGAGTTTTAATCCCACTTAGTTAACCTTTACTAAAGCAAAGGAATGTCAAGTGGACTAATTAGTTTGATCCTCAAGTCCTAGCCAACTCCTAAGAAAGGACTAGAGTTATCGGAATTCAATTCAATTAGAAAAAATAACAATTATCAATCACGATGAGTTTGATAACTCAAGAGTCTCCAATTAATCAATTAAAGCCAAGAATATAAAAGGCTAAATAAAAATCATAAATCTGAAATACCTCAATTGCATTAATAATAGAAAATCAATCTAAACATAAAGAGTTCATAAACTAAATTGATAAAATAAATAAAAGGAACATTGAACCTGTAATTGAAGAAGATGAAATCCTATTTCCTTTAAGAGGAATCCTAATCCTGAATCCTAAGAGAGAGGTGAGAACCTCTCTCTCTAAAAACTACATCTAAATTATGAAAGGTGAATAATCGAAGACATCCTCCATGAATGGATGCATTCCCCTACTTTATAACCTCTAATCTGTATTTTATGGACTTGGATTTGGGTCAAAAACAGCCCAGAAATCACCCCCAGTGATTTCTGTTACGTTCAGGTCGCGGCAAGGTGACGCGGATGCGTCGTCCACGCGTTTGCGTGGATTGCGTTTTTGCCAGGTCACGCGTCTGCGTGATCCACGCCTTCGTGTCATTTGGCTTCAGAGAAGCTATGGCAAATTATATATCGTTGTGAAGCCCCGGATGTTAGCTTTCCAATGCAACTAGAACCGCGTCATTTGGACCTCTGTAGCTCAAGTTATGGTCGATTTAGTACCAAGAGGTCAGGCTGGACAGCTTTAGCAGTTCTTTCAGATTCTTGTATTCCTTGCACTTTTTCATGCTTCCTTTCCATCCTCTAAGCCATTCCTGCCCTGTAATCACTTAACACACATATCACGACATCGAATGGTAATAAGAGAGGATTAATATTAGCAAATATGAGGCCAAAGAAGCATGTTTTCAATCATAGCACAAAATCAGGAAGGAGAATGTAAAACCATGCAAATAGTATGAATAAGTGTGCAAAGACTTGATAAAAACCACTCAATTGAGTATAAGATAAGCCATGAAATAGTGGTTTATCAGTGTCCAACTGAACCTACATCAACCAAATCAAAATAAAATGCAATCCTAACATTCCATTAATTCTTTTTTCACAAACACTCATGTATGGCTTATCATTCACATCACATATGCATTTCTTATTCATTTTGCTTTTCTTCGGGATATATTCATCCCCTTTTCATGATGATGATATTTTTCTTTTATGAAAGTAAAATGCATATGGTTTTAGTAGCTCATACATGAATGCACGCATTTTCCAAAATTTTCAATGAAATACCCTAATTAAACATTTTCATTCACTACCAATGTTTTCCAAAATTTTTCCCCACACTTAAATGATACACCCTCCTCAACCTAAGCTAATCAAGGATACAATCCAAGGTAAATTCATTGTTTTTCACTTAAGGTTTTAATGTGGCATTATTTCAAACAATGGGGTCAACAAGACTCAAAGGGGTTAACAATGGTAGATGCAAAGGGTAGGCCATATGAGTGAGTGAGTTATGCAAATATGACCTCAATCATGCTAAATGCAATTCAAAACATCAATCATTAGAAATAAAGAATTAAGCAAAACCAAGATCACAATCATAGAAGAGATATATCACACAATGAACAAAATCAGTGGTTAAAATGTGTAACCACTCAATATAGCTCAAGATCTCACAAGGTCTTTGTTCTTAACTCTTCTATGCTCTATAAAGAA
The DNA here is from genome assembly GCF_000816755.2 of Arachis ipaensis. NCBI lineage: Eukaryota > Viridiplantae > Streptophyta > Magnoliopsida > Fabales > Fabaceae > Arachis > Arachis ipaensis. The sequence goes on along the minus strand of NC_029787.2, from coordinate 60,021,446 downwards.
ATCATTTAAACAAGTTTGAAAACAGTTTTCTCAATCAATTCAATAGAATGCCCTTGAAACAAAATTCTTGAAAATCTTTGTTATTTCTCACCAAAATTATTCCCTATATGTATGTATGATGTGATGGATGCAAAATTTTTCAAAATTTCCTAGTTCTTTCCCAAATTTTCAACAAGCAAAAAGGTAACATGAACAATTAGGATCAAGATAAACTAGGCATAAGCTATTCACATCATCCACTGCAGAATTAAATTTAAGTTTCGGTTAATTGTTCTTCATCTACTTTCTTTGCAATTTACAATTTCCTTTGCAATTGTTCTTGTTGGATCTAGGAAGGCATTGAGATCTAGACTTGGTTTTCTAGTCTCTTGGGTCCTGAGATCCGCATTTCCCATTTCCCATTCCCTGTTTACTGTTTTCATGCTCATTTACAATTCTGTTTCTAGATCTGATTCAATCCAAGTGTTCTTTTATTCCTCTGCTTGTTGCAATTTTACATTTCCTTGTTTAATTTTTGCAAATCCAACTCCCCATTCCCTTTACAATTCAAGCCATTTACATTTCTTGCACTTTAAGATTTTGCAATTTACATTTCTTGCGTTCTAAGTTTCTGCCATTTAATTTCTTGTTCTTTAAGATTCAGCACTTTAATTCTTGTTCTCTTTAATTTCATGCCAACTACCCATTCCCTTTACTTTCTATGCAATTTAAATTCTGCAAATCACAAATCTCTCAACCAAATCTTGATTCGCTTGACTAAATCAACCACTAAACTAAAATTGCTCAATCCTTCAATCCCTGTGGGATCGACCTCACTCCCGTGAGTTATTATTACTTGATGCGACCCGGTGCACTTGCCGGTTAAGTTTGGGTGTTTTGGGAGAAATTCGTTTCTCCGCTAAAATATCCCATCAGTCAACCATGAGAAGCGCCACTGATAAACCACTATTTTATGGTTTATCTTGTGCTCATTTGAGTTGTTTTTATCAAGTCTTTATCGACTTATTCATATAAATTGCATGGTTTTACCATTCCTTCCTCATTTTATGAGATTTATGAAAACATGTTTCCTATGCTTTATTAATATTAAAATTAATTATCCCTTATTACCATTCGATGCCGTGATTTGTGTGTTAAGTATTTTCAGGTTTCATAGGGCAGGAATGGCTTAGAGGACGAAAAGGAAACATACAAAAATGGAAGGAAAGCATAAAAATGGAGTTTTGAAGAGAAGGTAGCGACGCGAACGCATGGATGACGCGACCGCATGCCTGGTGCAAAACACAATCGACGCAAACGCATGGACGACGCGGAAGCGTGACTTGAACAGAACGCATACGATGCGGACGCGTAACTGACGTGTACGCGTGGCCAGGAAAAACTCCAGATGACGCGAACGCGTGACCCATGCGCACGCGTGACAGACGCCACGTGTAGAAACTACAGAAAACGCCCCCAGCGATTTCTGAAACCCTTTTTGGCCCAGATCCAAGTCCAGAAACACATACTGGAGGCTATAAAGTCGGGGAATGTATCCATTCATAGGGAGATCTTCCATTATTCACTTTTCATAATTTAGATGTAGTTTTTAGAGAGAGAGGTTCTCTCCTCTCTCTTAGGATTTAGGATTAGGATTCCTCTTAAAGGATTTAGGACTATTCCTTCTCAATTTCCAGGTTTAATGTTCATTTTATTTATTTTCTCAAATTGGTTTATGAACTCTTATTGTTTAGATTGGTTTTATATTTAATATATTTTGAGGTATTTTAGATTTGACTTTGTTTTGCTTTATTTATATGGATACTTTTAATTTAATTTAGATATTTTCTTCCTTTTGACTTTGGTTAAGTAATTGGTAACACTTGAGTTGTCAAACTCAGCAGTGGTTGAAATTGGCAGATTACTAATTGATCTAGATCGCTCTAAAGCTAGTCTTCCCACAGGGATTGACTAGGACTTGAGGATCAAGCTAATTAGTCCACTTGACTTAACTAAGTGGGATTAAAACCCAATTCTCATCACATCTGATAAAGATAACTAGGATAGAAATTCCAAATTCTTATACCTTGCCAAGAGATTTTATTATTATTAATTTATTTTTCTTGTCATTTAAATCACTTGCTCCTTATTTCAAAAACCCCCAATTTACAAAACTCAGGACCAATAATAAGAACACTTCCCTGCAATTCCTTGAGAAGACGACCCGAGGTTTAAATACTTTGGTTATAAAATTTTATTGGGTTTTGTTACTTGTGACAACCAAAACTTTTGTAAGAAAGGAATTCTTGTCGATCTAGAAGCTATACTTACAACGCGAATTTATTTGTGAAAATTCTATATCGCGCTAGAGTTTCGCTTTTTCAAAAATGGCGCCGTTGCCGGGAAATTGCAATCATGTGCCTTATTATTGGTTATTGTAAATATTTTTCTTTTACTTGTTTATTTGTTTTTATTTTCCCTTTTTACTTCTATTAGCTACTATGAGTTCTCACCCCTCTCGCTTTGAGTTTGGTTCTAAATTTGTTGAAAGCAGTGGAAGCTATAACGGGACTATGCATCACGGTCAATGCAATAAAAAATGGATGGAGCCAAGAGGATCTGATCAACCCTTTAGGCAACAACACCTTCTAAGATATCATGGACAAGGACCATTCTACAATGCATACCAAGCTGATAGATATGATGGACCCCTTGGTAGTTACCAACAAGCCCCACCCTGTGCTCATAGACCACCCTCTCAACATAGCTTTGAACCACCACACTCACAAGCTCTTTTTCACTATTCACCACCTTATGATCCTTATTCACCCTAATTCCAATCTAATTACTCCTAAGAACCACCACTTCTTTATGTACCATGTCCATATCCATCACCTCAAGAATCACAGGCTCGCCTCAAGGAAACAGTAGATCAATTTTACGCAACCCTTCATCAACTGGAGCAAGCGATAAATCAATTATCTTGTAGATGATGGGGCACTCAAGGAATCCTCCTGACTTCATGTGGAGAATCTAATGAAGAAGGTAGCATGAAGGAGACACTGGAAATTCTAGTGGACAGTAAGGAGCATGACTTTGTTCTGGAACAATTGGAGGAAGCCCAAATTATCCAAGAAGAAGAAGAGTTGATTGAAGACTTAGGAGACGTTGAACCTCCATGGGAATCCAGAATTGTAGAAAATTCCATCAAGGACGTTACAATTGATGCCAAGGAGGATAGTGCACGACCCCCAAAGTGGGTATTTTATGAAGAACTAGACAGAATAACCCAAGACGCAGGTTTCCTTGATGATGATAATCAGAAGTCAAATTTTCTTAGTAATGAACTTGCATCCGCAAGTTAATTCTTTGAGACAGAAGAATCTTCCCCAAGTGAATACGAAGATGATGCTGAGGTAGATTTTTCTCAACCTCCAACTTATGAATTGAGTGATGTTGAGGAAGAAATCGAGGACTTCGATCGTCACATGGTTGAAATTGAAAAAGTTTTCAAGGAAGTGGAAGAATTTACAGAAGACCACAAGGGAGTAGAGCTTGCAAAACCACTGGAAACACCTACCCCAAAGCCATTACCACCCAATACAAACTTCAAGTGGGTAAGATCCTTAGCTTTTATCATTACTTTTCAACTTGAATATGGTTTACTTGAAACAGATGGCCAGCTTAGAGCTCTTTGCGGCTTTAAGAGCAAAAGGGAAATGACTCGCACTCAGAGTTGGTATGCAAGATTCAATGAGGTTTCACACTTTAATTTGAGGCGCAAGGATTGCTGCCAAGCTCAATTGTATGGATCTCGGAAGCTATTTGGTCACTACAGTGAGAATCCCGATTACTTATCACCCGGCTGGAAAAATGCAGATCAAGACACAAACGGGTGTAAAAGTAATGTTTGGGATCCTGGAATCTGTTCTGACATTCAACACCCCGGAAGCCTGAGAACCTGTTTAAAACTGCTCAAGGGCTTTACGTGCCTTGTTTGGGACCCCGGAGGCTGTTGGCATTCCAAACATTGGTGGATATTTCTGGATGAATTCAAGCACAAGCCACCATAACAAGAAGCTCATCAAATGTCCAACTTAAGGACTTTAACTAAAAGTGCTAGGTGGGAGATAACCCACCATGGTATGATCATTCCTTTTCTTCAATTTTGATTTTATTTCGTTTTGTTTGTTTTTAAATTTTATTTTATTCTATTTTCATTGAACCTGGAATTATTCATATCACCCACATTAGCACTGCATATTGCATACTGCATAATTAAATAAAAAAAAGCACGCACGTGACGCGGCAGTGTCGCTGACGCGTCTGCGTCACCAGTGCGTTGGGAAGAAAAGCAATTTGAATAGAGAGTCACGCGGGAGCGTGGCTGGAGGCATGCCTCAGGCACAAACATGCACACGCGACCGCGTCGCTGACGCGGCCGCGTCATTTTGAAAATATGCCTCCCACACGTCCGTGTCACCCACGCGAACGCGTGGCCCTATAAAATCGACGTAAATGGGTGTATGACAGTAAGTTGTGATGGAGTGGTGCTGGAACCATGCTAGAAGCACAAGACCTACCACGCGAATGCGTCCCCCATGCGTCCCCGTCATTTTTAAAAGAAAGGCCATTCACGTGATCGTGTCAACCATGCGATCGCGTCAACCACGCGATCGCGTCACCCAGATTTTTGGCACAATGCTTTTAAAACAGAGAGTTGTGCAAACGCACGGCTGCACTCGCGCCAATAGCACAAATCAGGCCACGCGATCGCGTGACCCACGCGTCCGCGTCACCTGAACTTATCGCACACCACGCGACCGCGTGACCCATGTGTCCGCGTCACATGCGACACACAATTTTACTAGATCAGCACCAACTATCTTATCTTTTCTTCCCCAATCCTAATTCTTTCTTCTCCCTTTTCTTCCTCCTTTCTTACTTTCTTTTTCTTCGTTTATTTAACTTTTCATCCTTCTTTTCTTTCATTCTATTTTTACTTAATTTATTTGCATAATTTCATTCATTGTATTTTAATTTTGTGATATTTTTTTTTCTTTTCTAAATTTATTATTTTTTCAATGGTGTTAAATTTTCTTATTCAACTGTTACATCTTTTCTTGAATTATTCTGGTGCATCATGACTTGTTTTATTCTGATTGGGTATTATTATTCATAAGTCAATGCTATTCTTTTATGATACTTGCATTCCACTTGCATTGACATGAACTTACACTATCTTGCATTACCCACACTCTCTTCCTTTTTTGTTGCAAATTTTGTACCACTGGTATGCCATGTGCTTCTATTGTTTTCTCACTTGCATGTTGTAGCTACCATGTAATTAAGACCCTCATTATTTGGCATTAACCCACCCAGACTTTATTTATTTTCTTATCTTTATTTCTGGGTTACTGTTCTTCTTTTCCTCTTCTTTCAGGCTGGCCACCGAGGAAGGGAAACAGAAAACGTTTACATGGGAAGACAAACAAGTCCATCTGAAAAATCTCTAGAGAAAAGCATCAGTTGTAGCAGCCCATCCACCTGCACATCTCAGCATGTACCGAGGATGGTGCAATCTTTAAGTGTGGGAAGGTCGATACCGATCTCCATGGGTTAGTTATTTTCTTCTCAACACCAATATTTTATTTTCTTTGTTTGTTCATTGTTGCATTTGCATGTTTGATTGCATATTTGTTTGATTTTGTGCATATTTTACTAATTGGTTAAAGTAATATTTTCTTTTCCAAGAAATTATTTTATAATTTTCACTAATTTGAATTAAATTTTTTTTGTTAAACTTGTTTGAAGAAATATTATACTGGATCATGGTTTAGAGCTCGAACACACAAAACCAGTAAGATTTTGAGCCTATTTGGATTGGTTGCATTTTATCAACCAATATTTTATTTTTGGTGTGTGTTGTTCTCTCTAAAATTGTGATCTGTCTTGCTTGATTCTATATTTCCATTATTTGATGTATGCATGCACTTATATGATTGAGGCCTTTGTTTCACTGAGCTTACATACCCATATGGCCTTACCCTTTCATTATCCTTTGCAAACCAATTTGAGCCTATTTTACCCCTTTATTCTTTACTTTAGCTCATCACTAACTCTCAGCAGAAAACAGTAATGTCCTTAATTTAAATCCTTGGTTAGCTTAGACTAGTGAGAGTGTTCATGATTTAAGTGTGGGAAAAAGTGGGTTTGGAACTGTTTGGTTTAAGAATTCGGTGTTATATATCTTTATGAAAATGTGAAAGAAATGTTTAGGACATGTTCATGCATTCAATAATTTAGAAATATACATTGAGAAAAATAAAAGAAAGAAATTAATTAAAATAGAAAAAAAAGGAGAAGAAAAAGAGAAAAAGAAAAGAAAAAAAAAAAGAGCAAATAAGTAAAAGGGGACAAAATGCCCCAAAGTAAATGGTAAGAGCAATGCATATGTACTGTACTCAAAATTAGGATGCATGAATATGTGGAAAACATGGTTAATGGATAGTTAGATTTTGTATTGTAATTACATAGATTGTCTTAAGTTAGGTGGAAAGTTTAAGTTAATTAAGGATTCAGATTTTAGTCCACTTGGCCAAATACAATCCTACCTTGACCCTAACCCCATTACAACCCTTAAAAGACCTCTTGATATGTGTATCTGTGCATTAAATTGTGTTGATTGGTAGAAGAAGAGCAAGCCTTAGAAAGCAAGATTAGCAGAGAACTGAGAGATCGAACCTTAAACACCTGAGCGATTAGAGTGCATACACTTCCAGTGAGGGTTCGATGCTCAATTCTCTGTTCCCAGCTTTCACGAGTTGTTTTCTTTTGCAAGTTTACTTGTACTTCATTTTTTGTGATTTGAATTAGTGAAATCCAGTTCATATTTATTCTTGAAAGATTTATTTACTTTTAACCAAGTAGGTAGAAATATTTTGCATGTAGTTGCATTCATATAGATAGGTTGCATTTCATACTTTCTTACTTTCCCCATTCACTCTTATAGCTTCTCTTGAGCTTAGCATGAGGACATGTTAATGTTTAAGTGTGGGGAGGTTGATAAACCACTATTTTATGGTTTATCTTGTGCTCATTTGAGTGGTTTTTATTAAGTCTTCACCCACTTATTCATATAAATTGCATGGTTTTACCATTCCTTCCTCATTTTATGAGATTTATGAAAACATGTTTCCTATGCTTTATTAATATAAAAATTAATTATCCCTCATTACCATTCGATGCCGTGATTTGTGTGTTAAGTATTTTCAGATTTCATAGGGCAGGAATGGCTTAGAGGACAGAATGGAAACATACAAAAATGGAAGGAAAGCATAAAAATGGAGTTTTGAAGAGAAGACAGCGACGTGAACGCATGGACGACGGGGCCGCGTGCCTGGCGCAAAACACAATCGACGCGAACGCATGGACGACGCGGAGGTGTGACTTGAGCAGAACGCATACGACGCAGACGCGTAACTGAGGTGTACGCGTGACCAGGAAAAACTCTAGATGACGTGAACACGTGACCCACACGCACGCGTGACAGACACCATGTGCAGAAACTGCAGAAAATGCCCCCAACAATTTCTGAAACCCTTTCTGGCCTAAATCCAAGTCCAGAAACACATACTAGAGGCTATAAAGTGGGGGAATGCATCCATTCATAGGGAGATCTTCCATTATTCACTTTTCATAATTTAGATGTAGCTTTTAGAGAGAGAGGTTCTCTCCTCTCTCTTAGGATTTAGGATTAGGATTCCTCTTAAAGGATTTAGGACTATTCCTTCTCAATTTCCAGGTTTAATGTTATTTTTATTTATTTTCTCAAATTGGTTTATGAATTCTTATTGTTTAGATTGGTTTTATATTTAATATATTTTGAGGTATTTCATATTTGACTTTGTTTTGCTTTATTTATATGGATACTTTTAATTTAATTTAGATATTTTCTTCCCTTTGACTTTGGTTAAGTAATTGGTAACACTTGAGTTGTCAAACTCAGCAGTGGTTGAAATTGGCAGATTACTAATTGATCTAGATCGCTCTAAAGCTAGTCTTCCCACAGGGATTGACTAGGACTTGAGGATCAAGCTAATTAGTCCACTTGACTTAACTAAGTGGGATTAAAACCCAATTCTCATCACATCTGATAAGGATATCTAGGATAGAAATTCCAAATTCTTATACCTTGCCAAGAGATTTTATTATTATTAATTTATTTTTCTTGTCATTTAAATCACTTACTCCTTATTTCAAAAACCCCCAATTTACAAAACTCATAACCAATAATAAGAACACTTCCCTGCAATTCCTTGAGAAGACGACCCGAGGTTTAAATACTTCGGTTATAAAATTTTATTGGGTTTTGTTACTTGTGACAACCAAAACTTTTGTAAGAAAGGAATTTTTGTCGGTCTAGAAGCTATACTTACAACGCGAATTTATTTGTGAAAATTATAGATCGCGCGAGATTTTTGCTCTTTCAGCCACCGTCTGATGGTGGTGGGTGGTGGTGACACTGATAAACAATAAGGGCTCCGGATGTCTCTTCTGTGGTGGTCTCAGCTCTCGGCTGCTCAATTGTGTGGCCAGTTGGCTCTGATGCTGTCTCAGCTCTCGGCTCGGCTACAGCTGCTGGCTCCTCAACTTTAGGCTCCTCAGCTCTATGCTCCTCAGGTCTCCGGTCAGGTGTATGGACTGCCTGGCCAGCTTCAGCTGTTGGCTCCTCAGATGCAAGCTCCTCGGCCTCTGGCTCTGGTGTATCTGGAGGAGGTGGCCCAGGGTCTCTAACCTCAAACTTCGCCACTATCCACTGGAAGCAGCAAGCATTGCGGCGCTCACAGCGGTGCACGGCCTGAAGGATGTCCCAACACAACTCATATGGTGTCTGAGGTCGAGGTGTGGGTACGGGAGCTGTAGGCGGTGCTGAGGGCTCTACTGCTACTGATGTAGGCTCTGTGGTATTCCTTTTCTTCTGAGGCGGCCCGTCATAATCACCGTATGGCAGAAATGGCTGCTTACTGATGTAGATAGATGTCCGGTCTGTTGGGCGTCTCTCTACACCAGATAGAGTTACAAATCTAGTGATCAATGATGGAAAGGGAACGTTGAATTTCAGCTGTTGGTTGGTGCACGAAAATGTGTATGTCAATGTCAATATTACAATTTCTCACAAATTCGCACAACTAACCAGCAAGTGCACTGGGTCGTCCAAATAATACCTTACGTGAGTAAGGGTCGAATCCCACGGAGATTGTTGGCTTGAAGCAAGCTATGGTTATCTTATTATTCTTAGTCAGGATACCAACAACAGTGTTTTGTAAGTTCAATTGTGAAAAGCAAAAAGGCATAAAATAAATACTTATTGTGCAATAATAGAGAATATATTGGAGTTTTGGAGATGCTTTGTCATCTGAATTTCAGCTTTTCTCTTGTACTCCTCTTCACACACGCAAGGCTCCTTCCATGGCAAGCTGTATGTAGGGTGTCACCGTTGTCAATGGCTACTTCCCATCCTCTCAGTGAAAATGGTCCTAATGCTCTGTCACAGCACGGCTAATCATCTGTTGGTTCTCGATCATGTCGGAATAAGATCCATTGATCCTTTTGCGTCTGTCACTACGCTCAACAATCGCGAGTTTGAAGCTCGTTACAGCCATTCAATCCTTGAATCCTACTTGGAATACCACAGACAAGGTTTAGACTTTCTCGATTCTCATGAATGCCGCCATCAATCCTAGCTTATACCACGAAGATTCTGATTAAGAAATCTAAGAGATACTCATTCAATCTGATGTAGAACGGAGGTGGTTGTCAGGCACATGTTCATGGAATGAGGAAGGTGATGAGTGTCACGGATCATCACCTTCTTCATAGTGAAGCGCGAATGAACATCTTAGATAGGAACAAGCGTGTTTGAATGGAAAACAGAAATAATTGCATTAATTCATTGAGACGCTGCAGAGCTCCTCACCCCCAAGAATGGAGTTTAGAGACTCATGCCGTCAAAAGGTATAAAGTTCAGATCTAAAAATGTCATGAGGTATAAAATAAATTTTTAAAAGTTGTTTAAATACTAAACAAGTAACCTAGGTTTACAGAAAATGAGTAAACTATGATAGATAGTGCAGAAATCCACATCTGGGGCCCACTTGGTATGTGCTGGGGCTGAGACTTAAGTTTCTCACGTGCCTGGGCTGTTTCTGGAGTTGAACGCCAGGTTGTAACCTGTTTCTGGCGTTGAACTCCAACTTGTAACCTGTTTTTGGCGCTGAATGCCAGACTGCAACATGGAACTGGCGTTGAACGCCAGTTTACGTCGTCTATCCTTGACCAAAGTATGAACTATTATATATTGCTGGACAGCCTTGGATGTCTACTTTCCAACGCAATTGGGAGCGTGCCAATTGGACTTCTGTAGCTCTAAAAAATCCATTCCAAGTGCAGAGAGGTCAGAATCCAACAGCATCAGCAGTCCTTTTTCAGCCTGAATCAGATTTTTGCTCAGCTCCCTCAATTTCAGCCAGAAAATACCTAAAATTATAGAAAAACACACAAACTCATAGTAAAGTCCAGAAATATGAATTTTGCCTAGAAACTAATGAAAATATACTAAAAACTAACTAAAACATACTAAAAACTACATGAAATTAACCCCAAAAAGCGTATAAAATATCCGTTCATCACAACACCAAACTTAAACTGTTGCTTGTCCCCAAGCAACTGGACAAATAAAATAAAATACAAATAAGTCAAGAAGCAATAATTTCTCAGAGATTTTGAGTGAAGCTCAGATTCTAATTAGATGAGCGGGACTAGTAGCTTTTTGCGTTTGAACAGTTTTGGCATCTCACTTTATCCATTGAAGCTCAGAATGATTGGCATCTATAGGAACTTAGAATTCAGATGGTGTTATTGAGTCTCCTAGTTCAGTATGTTGATTCTTGAACACAGCTACTTTATGAGTCTTGGCCGTGGCCCTAAGCATTTTTTTTCCAGTATTACCACCGGATACATAAATGCCACAAACACATAATTGGGTGAACCTTTTCAGATTGTGACTCAGCTTTGCTAGAGTCCCCAATTAGAGGTGTCCAGAGTTCTTAAGCACACTCTTCTTTTTGTTTTGGACCTTGACTTTAACCGCTCAGTCTCAAGTTTTCACTTGACACCTTCACGCCACAAGCACATGGTTAGGGACAGCTTGGTTTAGCCGCTTAGGCCAGTATTTGATTCCTTTAGGCCCTCCTATCCACTGATGCTCAAAGCCTTGGATCCTTTTTATTACCCTTGTCTTTTGGTTTTAAGGGCTATTGGCTTTTTCTGCTTGCTTTTTCTTTCTCTCTCTCTCTTTTTTTTTTCTGCAAGCTTTTGTATTCACTGCTTTTTCTTGCTTCAAAAATCAATTTGTTTATGATTTTTCAGATTATCAAATAACATTTCTCCTTTTTCATAATTCTTTCAAGAGCCAACATATTAAACATTCATAAACATCAAATTCAAAAGACCTATGCACTGTTCAAGCATTCATTCAGAAGACAAAAAGCATTGCCACCATATGTAAATAATTAGAATTTTTCTTATTAAAAACTCGAAAAATATTGCCTGCTTATTCTAAAGAAAATCTGCTATTTTATTCATGTTTAATGATGATGAGAAAAATAAATTATAGCTTAATTGGAGATAAAATCAAAATATAGATACTAATTACTACTATATAACTTCTAAGGTAAAACTCAAATAAGAACAATTATCACAGAGTTAAGACTAAGATTAGAACTTAACAACCTTGACTTTGGGAAGTGGATGCCTCTTTAGTCTGTGGAGTGCTTGGTCCTTTAAGAGATAGCTTCTGACGCTTTAATTCCTTCAGTTCACGCCCTTGCTCTTCTTGTTCTCTGAGCAGTTTGCAGAGTATGGTATTTTGATTTTGCTGTTCTTCCTTTATTTGATCCATAGCTTCTTGTAACTTGGTAACAGATGCTTCAAGATGTTCCCAATATTCAAATTGGGGGATTTCCGGGAGGAATTCCTGTGCCCCCCTCTTAATGGGGTTATCCTGCACTTGCTGTTTTTCCATTGTGGTTTTAGTGATTGGTTGCTCAACTGAGATATACTCCGTTATTCTCATCCTCACTCCAGCATCTTTGCAGAGCATAGAGATTAAGCTTGGGTAAGCCAACCTTGTATCCTTGGAGTTCTTGTTTGCAATTATGTAAAGTTTACATGAAATCAGTTGATGAACTTCCACTTCTTTTCCCAACATAATGCAATGGATCATCACTGCTCTCTTAATGGTGACTTCAGAGCGGTTGCTAGTGGACAATATAGAACGTCCAATGAAGTCCAGCCATCCTCTGGCGACTGGTTTGAGATCTTCTCTCTTGAGTTGATTTGGGATGCCCTTGCTGCTGGTGGTCCACCTGTTCTCACCATTCTCCTATTGAAGGAGTCTGGGTCATCTTTCAGCTGAGGTAGCTTAAAGATCTCCCTGATTTTGTCAGGGTGGATGTGAATAATCTTTCCTCTGACCAAGGTCCGATAGTCATAGAGGCCAGTTCCAGATATTCTCTGCCTGTCTGTTTGCAACAGATTAGCTTAGAATTCCTGAACCATATTCCTTCCCACTTTTGTTTCAAGATTAGCTAGGATTTCCCAGTTCCTGTTTCGAATTTGCTCTTATATCTCCAGATATTCATCTTCTTTCAGATCAAATTTGACTTCCGGGATCACTGATCTTAGACCCATTATTTTGTAGTAATGGTCTGAATGTTCTTTGGTTAAGAACTTCCCTTGATTCCAAAGTGGCTTTGGAATACTCTCTTTCTTGCCTCTTGGAGTGGGTTGTTTTCCTTTAGGAGCCATGATCTTAGTGGTTATGGTTTAGTGATCACGGATAAACACACCAAACCTAGAGGTTTGCTTGTCCTCAAGCAAAAGAAAAGAAAGGAGAGGGATAGAAGGAGAGCTAGTGTCGAATGGTGGATGAGAGGAGGGAGGCCGAATGTGGCTTTAAAAGGGAGGGGGTGGGTTTTCAAAAATTTTAAAAGGATAAGATAGAGGATATGATTTATAAAAGATAAGTATGATAAGAAAAACATATAAAAATTTGTGGATGATATTTGGAAAAGATAATTCTGAAATTTTTTTTATTTTGAAAAAGATTTTGAGTTTTTAAAAATTTGAAAAAGAGTTGGATTGGATTGAAAAAAAGAGTTGTGTTTATGGATTAAGATACATTTGATATTTTTGAAATAGGGATTTTAGAAATTAGGGTTAAAAAATTTTTTTTTTGGAATTGAGAGTTTGTAACATGTTTATGCAAGAAATTATGAATTGAAACATGAAAATTAAAATTAAAATGAAAAATGTGAAGTGAAAACGAATTTATCTCCTCCCCACCATCCTGGCATTAAACGCCCAAATGCTGCTTCTCCTGGGCGTTCAACGCCCAGCTGTTGCTTCTTTCTGGCGTTGAATGCCAGGAACTCCCTTTGTCACTGGGCATTTTTCTGAACGCCCAGGATGCTATAAATCTGGCGTTAAACGCCCAGAAGCTGCTTCTTTCTGGCGTTTAACGCCCAGATGGCTATTTTTATTGGCGTTAAACGGCCAATAAATGCTCCTTTTGGGCGTTTAACGCCCAGTTGTGCCTCTTACTGGAGTTTTCTTGCCAGTGAGCTCTTTTTCTCTATTTTGTGTGCTGAATCCTTCTGTAATCCTGTGAACCTATGCAATTGACTTTTTACCATATTAAAATTGAACTTATATGCTCTAAAAATAAATAAAATGAAGAATAGGGCAAAATAACAAAAAGAGTTTTGCCAATGGCTGGGTTGCCTCCCAGCAAGCGCTTCTTTATTGTCTTTAGCTGGACTTTGCTGAGCTTTTAAACTAGCCTCAGCCTTGAGCACTCTTGCTCAACATTGCCTTCAAGATAGTGTTTGATTCTCTGTCCATTAACAATGAACTTCTTATCAGAATCAATGTCTTGAAGCTCCACATAACCATATGGTGATACACTTGTAATCACATATGGTCCTCTCCACCGGGATTTCAGCTTCCCAGGGAATAGCCTGAGCCTAGAGTTAAACAGCAGAACCTTTTGTCCTGGTTCAAAGACTCTTGATGACAGCTTTCTGTCATGCCACCTTTTTTATTTCTCCTTATAAAGCTTGGCATTTTCGAAAGCAGTGAGTCTAAATTCCTCTAGCTCATTTAGCTGGAGTAAACTTTTTTCTCCGGCTAATTTGGCATCAAAGTTCAGGAATCTGGTTGCCCAGTAAGCCTTATGTTCCAGTTCTACGGGCAGATGACAGGCCTTACCATACACAAGCTGGTATGGAGAGGTCCCTATAGGGGTATTGAATGCTGTTCTGTAAGCCCACAGAGCATCATCTAAGCTTCTTGCCCAATCCTTTCTACGGGTATTTACAGTCCGTTCCAGGATTTTTTTTAGTTCTCTGTTAGAGACTTCAGCTTGCCCATTTGTTTGTGGATGATATGGAGTTGCCACCTTGTGGCTAATCCTATATCGGACCATGGCAGAGTAAAGCTGTTTGTTGCAGAAGTGAGTGCCCCCATCACTGATTAGTACTCTAGGGACACCAAACCTGCTGAAGATATGTTTCTGGAGGAACTTCAGCACTGTCTTAGTATCATTAGTGGGTGTGGAAATGGCCTCTACCCATTTGGATACATAGTCAACTGCCACCAGAATGTAAGTGTTTGAGTATGATGGTGGGAAAGGGCCCATGAAGTCAATTCCCCATACGTCAAACAACTCAATCTCCAGGATCCCTTGTTGAGGCATGGCGTAACCATGGGGCAGATTACCAGCTCTTTGGCAACTGTCACAGTTACGTACAAACTCTCGGGAATCTCTATAGAGGGTAGGCCAGTAGAAGCCACATTGGAGGACGTTGGTGGCTGTTCGCTCACCTCCGAAATGGCCTCCATATTGTGATCCATGGCAATGCCATAAGATCCTCTAAGCTTCTTCTCTAGGCACACACCTACGGATTATTCCGTCTGCACATCTCTTAAAGAGATAAGGTTCATCCCACAAGTAGTACTTTGCATCAGTGATTAATTTTTTCTTTTGCTGCCTGCTGTACTCCTTGGGTATGAACCTTGCAGCTTTATAGTTTGCAATGTCTGAAAACCATGGTGTTTCCTTAATGGCAAACAGATGCTCATCTGGAAAGGTCTCAGAGATCTCAATAGAGGGGGGAAACTCCCCTTCTACTGGTTCTATCCGGGACAGATGATCAGCCACTTGGTTCTCTGTCCCTTTTCTTTCTCTTATTTCTATATCAAACTCTTGCAGAAGCAACACCCATCTTATGAGCCTGGGTTTTGAATCCTGCTTTGTGAGTAGATATTTAAGAGCAGCGTGGTCAGTGTACACAATCACCTTTGATCCCACTAAGTAAGATATAAACTTGTCAATGGCATAAACCATTGCAAGTAGTTCCTTTTCTGTGGTTGTGTAATTTTTCTGGGCATCATTTAAAACATGGCTAGCATAATAAATGACATGAAGAAGCTTGTCATGTCTCTGTCCCAGTACTGCACCAATGGCGTGGTCACTGGCATCACACATTAGTTCGAATGGTAATGTCCAGTTTGGTGCAGAAATGACTGGTGCTGTGACCAGCTTAGCTTTCAGGGTCTCAAACGCTTGTAGACACTCTGTGTCAAACACAAATGGCGTGTCAGTAGCTAGCAGATTGCTCAGGGGTTTTGCAATTTTTGAAAAATCTTTTATAAACCTCCTGTAGAATCATGCATGCCCCAGAAAGCTTCTGATTGCCTTAACATTGGCAGGTGGTGGTAATTTTTCAATCACCTCTACCTTAGCTTGATCCACCTCTATTCCCTTGTTCGAAATTTTATGCCCAAGGACAATTCCTTCAGTCACCATAAAGTGACATTTTTCCCAGTTTAAAACAAGGTTGGTCTCTTGGCATCTTTTTAGAACCAGTGTCAGGTGATCAAGACAGGAGCTGAATGAGTCTCCATATACTGAGAAGTCATCCATGAAGATTTCCAGAAATTTTTTCACCATATCAGAGAAAATAGAGAGCATGCATCTCTGAAAGGTTGCAGGCTCATTACACAGCCCAAATGGCATCCTTCTGTAAGCGAACACTCCAGATGGACATGTGAATGCTGTTTTCTCTTGATCCTGGGGATCTACTGCAATTTGGTTGTAGCATGAATAGCCATCCAAAAAGCAGTAATAATCATGACCTGCTAGTCTTTCTAGCATCTGGTCTATGAATGGTAAAGGAAAATGATCCTTTTTGGTGGCTGTATTGAGCCTTCTGTAGTCAATACACATGCGCCACCCTGTAACTGTTCTTGTAGGAACCAGTTCATTTTTTTCATTATGAACCACTGTCATGCCTCCTTTTTTGGGGACAACTTGGACAGGGCTCACCCAGGAGCTATCAGAAATAGGATAAATAATCCCAGCCTCTAGTAATTTGGTGACCTCTTTCTGCACCACTTCCTTCATGGCTGGATTTAGCCGCCTCTGTGGTTGTACCACTGACTTAGCATCATCCTCCAATAAGATCTTGTGCATGCATCTAGCTGGGCTTATGCCCTTAAGGTCACCTATGGACCACCCAAGAGCTGTTTTTTGTGTCCTTAGCTCCTGAATTAGTGCTTCCTCTTCCTGTGGATTTAAAGTAGAGCTTATGATCACTGGAAAAGTGTCACCTTCTCCCAGAAATGCATATTTCAGGGATGGTGGTAATGATTTGAGCTCGGGTTTAGGAGGTTTTTCCTCTTCCTGAGGAAGTTTCAGAGGCTCTTCCATTTCCTCTGAATCCTTCAAATCAGGCTGAACATCTTTAAAGATGTCTTCTAGCTCTGATTTGAGACTCTCAGCCATGCTGACCTCCTCTACCAAAGAGTCAATAAGATCAACTTTCTTGCAGTCTTTTGGTGTGTCTGGATGCTGCATGGCCTTGATAGCATTTAACTTAAACTCATCCTCATTGGCTCTCAGGGTTACTTCCCCCTTTTGGACATCAATGAGAGTTCGTCCAGTTGCTAGGAAAGGTCTTCCTAGAATGAGAGTAGCACTCCTGTGCTCCTCCATTTCCAGCACTACAAAGTCAGTGGGAAAGGCGAATGGCCCAACCCTGATAATCATGTCCTCAATCATGCCTGATGGGTATTTAATGGAGCCATCAGCAAGTTGGAGACATATCCGGGTTGGTTTAACTTCTTCAGTTAAACCAAGCTTTCTGATAGTGGATGCAGGTATTAGGTTGATGCTTGCCCTAAGATTGCATAAAGTTGTCCTGGGATCTTTAAGCTTTTCTGGAAAGCTTTTCAGAATGACTGCACTGCATTCTTCAGTAAGGAGAACTCTTTCAGTTTCTCTCCAATCCTTCTTATAACTCAAGATCTCTTTCATGAACTTGGCATAAGAAGGTATTTGCTCAAGTGCCTCTGCAAACGGAATCTTTATTTCAAGAGTCCTGAGATAATCTGCAAAGCGAGCAAATTGCTTATCTTGCTCCTCTCGGCGGAGTTTTTGAGGATAAGGTATCTTGGCTTTATATTCCTCAACCTTAGTTGCTGCAGGTTTATTTCCTACAGAGGTGGTTGGAGAAGCCTTTTTAGAGGGGTTGTTATCAGCACTTGTGTATGTATGATCCCTCACTGGCATTTGAATGCCAGGAGTGGAAGCTGGAGTGACGTTAGACGCCAACTCCTCATCTGTTCCTGGTGTCTGAACGCCAGAATTGTGCTTCCTTTGGGCGTTCAACGCCAATTCCTTGCTTGTTTCTGGCGTTGAACGCCAGGACTGAGCATGGTTTGGGCATTCAACGCCAGCTTTCCACCCAATTTCTGGCGTTTGAGTGCCAGAATTATTCCTCTCCGGGCTCTTACTATCCTCAGATAGATTTTGAGTAGTTTGCTCATTTCTTGGCTTCCTGCTACCTTGAGGTGAGGCATCTAATGTTTTCCCCTTCTTAATTGAACTGCTTGACATTCTTCTGTTATTTGTTTTGACAGCTGCTGTTTTGTTTGCTTTAATTGTACTTTCATATTTATATTAGCCATTCTTGTCTCTTGTAGTCTCTCCTTGAATTCGGCTAACTGTTTTGTTAGAAAATCCAATTGCTGATTAAATTCAGTGGCTTATTCTGCAAGACTGAGTTCAGTAGTCACTGTTTTAGCCTCTTCTTTCATGAAAGGTTCATTGCTTAGGTATAGATGTTGATTTCTGGCAACTGTATCAATGAGTTCTTGAGCTTCTTCAATTGTCTTTCTCATGTGGATAGATCCACCAGCTGAGTAGTCTAGAGAAATCTGAGCTATTTCTGTAAGCCCATAATAGAAGATGTCTAACTGCACCCACTCAGAAAACATTTCAGAGGGGCATTTTCTTAGCATCTCTCTATATCTCTCCCAGGTATCATAAAGAGATTCATTATCTCCTTGTTTAAAGCCTTGGATGTCCAGCCTTAGCTGTGTCATCCGTTTTGGAGGGAAGTATTGATTCAGAAATTTTTCTGACAGCTGTTTCCATATCCTTATGCTAGCCTTAGGTTGGTTATTTAACCACCTCTTAGCTTGGTCTTTTACAGCAAATGGAAATAGTAATAATCTGTAGACATCCTGATCTACTTCCTTATCATGTACCGTGTCAGCAATTTGTAAAAACTGTGCCAGAAACTCTATAGGTTCTTCCTGAGGAAGACCAGAATACTGGCAACTTTGCTGCACCATGATAATGAGCTGAGGATTCAACTCAAAGCTACTGACTCCGATGGAGAAATAAGATAATTAGAAATTAAATATAGATCTCGAAAATTAAGAACAAAAAATTTAAAACCAAAATAATTACTTAATTAAGAAGATTTGAGAAATTTTGGATATGGTTTTTGAAAAGGAGTTTAAATTTTGAAATAAAAAAATCTGAATTTTAAAAGTACTTTTCGAAAGTTTGCTTTAAAATAGAGATAAAAGATATTTTTGAATTTAATAAGGAAAGAGAAAAACAATAAAATGGCACAAGATTTAAAAATTTTTAGATCTAATGCTCCTTGTTTTCGAAAATTTTGGAGGGAAAATACCAAGGAACACCAAACTTAAAAATTTTAAGATCAAGACACAAGGAAAACTCAAGAACACCTTGAAGACTCACAAGAACAAAAAGAATATGAAGATAGAACACCAAACTTAAAATTTTTAGAAAACCAAAATAAAATTTTCGAAAACTAAAGAAAAATTAGCAAGAAAACACCAAACTTAAAGTTTGGCACAAGATTTAATAGAAAAATTATTTTTGAAAAAGTTTTAAAAAGAAAAACTTGAATGGGCAACTATTCCCAAGAAAATAGACACATTCAAAAAATGCATGAACCAATTGGAGAAGAAGTATTTTTGAAAAATTTAAGGAACACAAAAAGCATGCAATTGACACCAAACTTAAAACATAAAACTAAACTCAATTAGAAAAACTCAATTATATAAAAAAAATAAATTTTCGAAGAAAAATTTTTGAAAAAGAAAATAAGGATTCTAAAATTTTAACAAGAACAACAATAAAATACTAAAAGATAAATCACAGATTAATAAAGAAAAATAAAAAATTTTGAAATATTTTTGAAAAGAAAGTAAAAGACTCTGACCCAAAAGACAAAATCTTCCTAATCTAAGCAACAGGATAAACCGTCAGTTGTTCAAACTCGAACAATCCCCGGCAACGGCGCCAAAAACTTGGTGCACGAAAATGTGTATGTCAATGTCAATATTACTATTGCTCACAAATTCGCACAACTATCCAGCAAGTGCACTGGGTCGTCCAAGTAATACCTTACGTGAGTAACGGTCGAATCCCACAGAGATTGTTGGCTTGAAGCAAGCTATGGTTATCTTATTATTCTTAGTCAGGATACCAACAACAGTGTTTTGTAAGTTCAATTGTAAAAAGCAAAAAGGCATAAAATAAATACTTATTGTGCAATAATGGAGAATATGTTGGAGTTTTGGAGATGCTTTGTCATCTGAATTTCAACTTTTCTCTTTTACTCCTCTACACACACGCAAGGCTCCTTCCATGGCAAGTTGTATGTAGGGTGTCACCGTTGTCAATGGCTACTTCCCATCCTCTCAGTGAAAATGGTCCAAATGCTCTGTCATAGCACGGCTAATCATCTGTTGGTTCTCGATCATGTCGAAATAAGATCCATTGATCCTTTTGCGTCTGTCACTACGCTCAACAATCGTGAGTTTGAAGCTCGTTACAGTCATTAAATCCTGAATCCTACTCGGAATACCACAGGCAAGGTTTAGAGTTTCCCGATTCTCATGAATGCCGCCATCAATCCTAGCTTATACCACGAAGATTCTGATTAAGAAATCTAAGAGATACTCATTCAATCTGATGTAGAACGGAGGTGGTTGTCAGGCACACGTTCATGGATTGAGGAAGGTGATGAGTGTCACGGATCATCACCTTCTTCATAGTGAAGCGCGAATGAACATCTTAGATAGGAACAAGCGTGTTTGAATGGAAAACAGAAATAATTGCATTAATTCATCGAGACGCTGCAGAGCTCCTCACTCCCAAGAATGGAGTTTAGAGACTCATGCCGTCAAAAGGTATAAAGTTCAGATCTAAAAATGTCATGAGGTACAAAATAAATTTCTAAAAGTTGTTTAAATACTAAACTAGTAACCTAGGTTTACAGAAAATGAGTAAACTATGATAGATAGTGCAGAAATACACTTCTGGGGCCCACTTGGTATGTGCTGGGGCTGAGACTTAAGTTTCTCACGTGCCTGGGCTGTTTCTGGAGTTGAACGCCAGGTTGTAACCTGTTTCTGGCGTTGAACTCCAACTTGTAACCTGTTTCTGGCGCTGAACGCCAGACTGTAACATGGAACTGGCATTGAACGCCAATTTATGTCATCTATCCTTGACCAAAGTATGAACTATTATATATTTCTGGAAAGCCTTGGATGTCTACTTTCCAACGCATTTGGGAGCGCGCCAATTGGACTTCTGTAGCTCCAAAAAATCCATTCCGAGTGCAGAGAGGTCAGAATCCAACAACATCAGCAGTCCTTTTTTAGCCTGAATCATATTTTTGCTAACCTCCCTCAATTTCAGCCAGAAAATACCTGAAATTACAGAAAAACACACAAACTCATAATAAAGTCCAGAAATATGAATTTTGCCTAGAAACTAATGAAAATATACTAAAAACTAACTAAAACATACTAAAAATTACATGAAATTAACCCCAAAAAGCGTATAAAATATCCGCTCATCATTGGTTCACCTTCATTATCGACTCCCTGATTAGGGGAAGAACAGAGATCCTCTTCCCCTCCAGAATAGCCCATAGTAACACTGCCACCCGGACTCTTATATCCGTGGCATGCTGATGTGAGAACTTTAGTTGATATAGAATTTCTCAATTGAAATCTCGTTGCAAGTATAGTTCTAAACCAACAAAGAATCCTGACATGCAAAAAATATTGGTTTTGTCACAAGTACAAACCCCAATGAAAATTAACCGAAGTAGTTAGACTCCGAGTCGTCTCACAAGGAATTGCAATGAAATGGTCAATTATTGGCTATGAAGGAACAAGGGGTTTGATTTATAAAAGGGTAATAAAATAAATGACAATAAAAGTAAATCAAGAATTAATAAAGGCAAGGTAAAGAACTCTTGGCTAGACATAGGTAATTGAGATCACCATCCTTGTGTACAAACCATGTATTGACAATTATGAGGAACCGAGCTCATTAAGTCTACTTACAAAAGCCTTAAGTACGTAATATCTACTCCTAGGCTTGAAGTACGTCAAATGGCTTGATCAACATCAATCCATAAGTCCTAACCAAGCTACCAATTAACTTAATAGTAGGCTAGAGCCAATGGTTATCAAATTGACCACTAAGGGTTTTCAAATCACTAATTCAATGAGACCCAATGACTCAAGGTCACTCAATTCCCTTAGCCTAGGCCAAGAGTAAAAAAAACTACTCAAAAACTAGAGAAAACATTTCATCAAACATCTAGAGTGCAATAAAAGGAAACATCATAAATTGCAAGAATCAATAAAATCTACCAACTACCAATTGTAAGAAAAGCAAGATCACAACTCAAATCAACAATAAAAGAACATCAAACATTAAATTACATTAAAAGAGCTCCAAATCCAACAAGAGTTCATTAACATAAAAGAGGCATAAAAGGAAAATTAACATGAAAGCTAAGAGAATCAAAGTGTAGAAGCATGAAATTGTAAAGAAAACAAGATGAGAACAATAATCAAAACCTAGATCTAAGATGGAAATAAGCCTAAGAACCCTAATTCTAGAGAGAAGAGGGAGCTTCTCTCTCTAGAAACTAAACTACATGATGCTGTTCTACAACTAAGTGCTCCCCCTTTGCTCAATCTTCAATTCTGCATCAAATACCCTCAGAAACGAGTTAGTTTGGGCCTGGGCAGCTCATAAATCGCCCCAAGCGATTTCACTTTAAGTGGGTCACGTGCCGAGCATCACGCTTACGCGTGGGTGACGCGTGTGCGTCGTTGGCAAAAACCTCTATCCACGTGTACGCGTGCTTGACACGTGCGCGTGGCTTGAAAAAAATCTCCAATGCACACGTACGCGTGCATGACGCATGCGCGTGGCCCTCAATTCTCCAAAAACTCACTTCTTCATGAATTCTCCCTTTTGCATGATTTTCTCTTCAATTCTTCCATCCAATACTTGTCTTATGAACCTGAAATCACTCAACAACACACATCAAGGCATCGAATGGAATTAAAGTGAATTAAAATCACCAATTTAAGGGCCTAAAAAGCATATTTTTACACTTAAGCACAAATTAAGGGAGAATTATAAAACCATGGTATTTCATTGAACAAATGTGGGAAAAGGTGATAAAATCCTCTAAATTAAGCACAAGATAAACCATAAAATTGGGGTTTATCAAACCTCCCACACTTAAACTAAGCATCTCCTCATGCTAAAATCAAGAAAGAAGCAAAGGGTATCAACATTTATTCAATGCAAACTAACTATATACAACCTATCTATGTGCAATCTATCTAAATGCAATCTATCTACATGAATGCATCTACTTGTTCAAAACAATCAATTTCCAAGAATACATATAAGTACAAGGGCTAAAGCATTAACAATCAAATCAACCCACAATTGAATTGAATCATTGAAAGATTTTACAAACTTGTAAGAAAAGATGATCATGGGTGGAAACATGTAATTAAGCAATCGAACCCTCACCGAATATGTATCCGCTCTAGGCACTCAAGTGTATAGGGTTGATTCACTCAATTCTCCCCTAATCGTGCTTTCCAAGATTTGTTTTTCATCTAACAATGAACAGTTATTCCATGCATGCATACAAGTATCATGAGGACTTTCCCATAGGTTGTAATGGGGCTAGGGTTAAGGTAAGGATGCATATGGTCAAGTGAGCCTGAGATTTGAATCTTTGATTAACATAAGCTTCCTACCCAACCTATATAACAACTTATAAAATTCTAAACAAACCTAACTACCCATTCTTCACTTTTTCACATACTCATGCATTCTCTTTTGATCACCACACATATGCATTGATTATTATTGAACTTTACTTTGGGGCATTTTTGTCCCCTTTTTATTGCGATTCTTTTTCTTTCTTTTTCTATTTCTATTATTTTTTATTTATTTATTTTTTTATCTTATTATTTTTTTTTCTTTTCAAACTAAAATATATACAAGAACATCAATGCATATGGTTTACACATGATTAATACATGAGTATGTACCCAATTCCCAAGATTTTCAACACAAATACAAAATATACTTTTATCTCTACCCAATGTTCCCAACTCTCCCAAAATCAAATGATAAACACTCTCACTAGCCTAAGCTAATCAAAGATCCAAATTTAGGGCATTTATTATTTTTCACTTAGGCTTGTAATGTGCTAACATTAAGAACAAATGGGTTAAGCATAGGCTCAAAATTGGCTAACAATGGATGATAAAAGGTAGACTATTTGGGTAAGTGAGCTATTTGAAACAATGGCCTCAATCATATAAGTGCATTCATACACAAAATAATGGACATAAAAAGTCAAACAAATCAAGGATTACAATCATAGAAAGAGAATAATGCACACAAGAATGAAAATAAGATGTTATATGATGTAACCACACAATTAGGCTCAAGTCTCACAATTGTTCGTTTGTGCATCAGTCATATAACCCATTTGAATTGTGTGGTTGGGATCAAACAAATTTTCTGGAATATCACCCACCATCACCAATTGATTATTCTAATGGTGGTTGGGAATATCACCAAGAAATCACAGATTCTGAGCACTCCAATCAATGGAGATATGCTTTAGAGCCACAAGATGAGCAAGACAAATTCATGGGATATTGTCCACCATCACAATATGATTCAAGTCATTATCCTAATGATGGCTGGAAATATCACCAAGAAATGATAGATGCTGAAGCAATTCACATGAGATATGATCCAGAATCACAAGATGATTTATGTCATTACCCTCATGGTGTCTGGACATGTCAACAAGAGTGTGAACAATAAGTTGAAATGGTTGATGACAAGTCATCTTATGCTAGTTTTACAAGCATTTTTCATTAGTTTCATTAGGTTTTATGCACTTTCTTGCATGATAAGTAAGTAATTGGAGTGGATTTTCATGATTATATTGAATCAATCAAACATCATTTATTTTACACAAAATCATAGGTTTTATGCTAGAATTGATTGATTTTATAAATGATACAATGATCTAGTGATTTTTATGGGACTTTGATTAGTTGTTTGGTTGCATGTAGGTGAAGAAATGATGAAAAGAAGAAAGAGGAATCTTGGAGCACGCTTTATACCTTAGGCCACACTTTTAAAAGCGTGGCCCATGACATTCAAGCGTGGCATTCACAAGGGAACAAAGCAAACAAAGGGTAGCATTTGGAAATGTGAACGCTACATTCACTTGTTGCAACTTTCTCGTGACTCAAAGCTGGGCACTAGGCAAGCCAAGGGTAGCATTCCAAAATGTGAACGCCGCGCTCACATTCTCTATCTTTTTTGTGCCTCAATCAAGGGAAGAAAGGCACACAAGGCCAAGCACCAAGAGAGCAAGGCCAGCGTTCAAAACATTGAACGTAGCGCATCAAAGAAGCCAAGTGTGCACAAAGCAAAACAAAAGGCAGCGTTTGGAAAAGGCAACGTAGCGCTCCCTTGTGCCAACGTTTTCGAGCTTCAAGCCTTGGGAGGAAGACTCACCAAGAGAAAGCATTTGAAAAAGGCAACGTAGCGCTCCCTTTCTTCACCTTTTTCGTGCCTCTAAGCCAAGGAAAGCAAGCAATAAAGTGTAGCGCTCACAATTTGAACGTAGCGTTCAAAGTGTGAATGCTATGGACAAGGAGCTGCAAGGCAAGAGAGCTTGGCACAAGGGGAGGCAATAGTGAACGTAGCGTTTACAAAACCAAACGGAGCACTCCCCTGGGAGCTGACTCATGCTTCCAACCCAACTTAAACCGAAGCCAACTGGACCCATCTTTCTTCAAATCCAAAATTCAAAAGGCCCACTCCAAAGTTTGAAGACCAAAATAAAAAGTGTATAAATAGGATTAAGTTTGATTTGTAAAGGACCTTTAGCTCATTTCAGTTTTCTCACTTTTAATTTTCATTTGTTTTGAATTTGGGATTTGGGAATTGGATCTAGTTTTCTTTCTGCATTTTTATTTCTTCTGCAATTTCTACTATCTGCTCTTGGATTTTGAATTGAGATTGAAGAGCTCCATTGATTCCTGATCTGAGAATCATCCTTCACTTTTCTTTTCAATTGTTCTAAGAATTGGATCTAAATCTTCTCTTCTGTTTTCAATTTAATTTTCTTCTGCAAATTTCTTTTCAGCTTGATCAAGAGAGTAATTGAGATCTAGATCTGCTTCCTAATCTCATTGCTCTTCTTTGATCTTCAATTTCTCTTAAGAATTTCATAATTGACTCAAGTTTTCTTGCTGTTTTGTTTCTTGAAGCAATTTTCAATTTTTGTTCTTGCTACTGAGATCCAGATCTGAATTCTTGCATCTCAGAGCTCTCTGATTTACTTTAGCTTCCAATTTCTAGTTTAATTCTGAATCCCAATACCCAAATCCTTTTGTTCTTCAAAGCAATTTACATTTCTCAGCAATTTAGATTCAGAAAATTTACATTTTTCCACTTTAAGTTCTACAATTTACTTTTCTTGCAATTTAAGTTTCATCTCTTTTACTTTCTTGCACTTTAAGTTACTGCAATTTACCTCTTATGCACTTTACTTTTCTGCTCATTTTACCTTCTACACTTTCATTTTCTTGCAATTTAGCTTCTGTTAATCAAAATCACTCAAATCATCAAATATTCGCTTAACTAAATTCATCACCTAACTAAAATTGCTCAATCCATCAATCCTGTGGGATCGACCTCACTCTCGTGAGTTATTACTACTTGATGCGACCCGGTACACTTGCTGGTGAGTTTGTGTGGAATTGTTTTTCCCTCATCAATGGGACACTTTCCAGAAACACAATATAATCCAGATTGTGATGAGTCTAACAACTACTCATATTGTGGCTGGGAAAGTCAAAATCAAAGAGATCTTAGTGATCCATACTGTGTCATCAAGAGACATCTTCACAAGAGTGTACTTTCAATAAATTCATGCAAGATTGTCCCCAATGCAACAAGATGATCCATACTGTGATGAATTCCACAATTCTTCAAGTTATGATTGAGAGGATCAAAATCAGAGAGCACTCAATGTGTCATACTCCATTAATCAAGACCCATCATCACTTGAGAAAACCTTCAATTCATTCATGAAAAATTGTCCAACCTCACCTCCTAGTTTCTCATATGAAAATCCTTCATCACCTGATGATGCCTCAACACAAAGTTTTCTCCACGATCCATACCAACCATAAAATTCATTCCAAAATTCACAAAATTCATTCCACGCCCCTCAAAACATCACCACAACACATCCATGCCCACAAAATTTCTCTCAACCTTCATCCCTTAAGCTAGCATTTGAACAATAACTTCAAACATCCATAGACTCTTGGAAAGAACAAGAAACCCTCTAAAATAAGATGGATGGATATTTGGAGCAAGCAAGGAGAAACAAAGAATTACTAAGCAAGGAAGATGAGGACCACTGGGTGGATGTGAAGGAGGAAGTAGAAGAGCAAGATGAAGAGGCTACTGTATCAAGTGAAATTTCAATGGAGGAGGAGGTTGTGGAGGTAGTTGAACCCGAGACTACATATCTACAGAAGCCACTTGAGATGAGAAAGGAACATGAACATTCACAACCCTCACAAACTTCCTTAAACCAAAGATTCTCAGCACTTAAATCTGTGATTGAAAAATATGAAGAGGAGATGAAGAAATCTTGGGAAGATCAACAAACCTCCTCCATAAAAGTGCTATTAAACCAGATGTTGAGTGTAAAGGAGGAAGTGAAGGAACAAGAAAGTGAGGAAGACAATCAAGGAAGCTCATACTCAAGTGAAGCAGAGAATTACATAGATGAAGGGCTCATTGGACTACCAATTCAAAAGGCTTTTGATGAAGATAATGCTCCAACCATCACACAACCACCAAGTACTGATATCCAAGAAGTGAAGGTAACTAACAAGAGCACCAATCCTACCCCTAATCCATCAAGAAAGCTCAATCAAGCCATTAACAAAAGGAATCTTGCTGAGGAGTGATGAGCGGATAATTTATACGCTTTTTAGCATTGTTTTTAGGTAGTTTTTAATAGGGTTTAGCTACTTTTTAGTATATTTTTATTAGTTTTTAAGCAAAATTCACATTTCTGGACTTTACTATGAGTTTGTGTGTTTTTCTGTGATTTCAGGTATTTTCTGGCTGAAATTGAGGGACCTGAGCAAAAATCTGATTCAGAGGCTGAAAAAAGACTACAGATGCTGTTGGATTCTGACCTCCCTACACTCGAAATGGATTTTCTGGAGCTACAAAAGCCCAATTGGCACACTCTCAACTTCGTTGGAAATTAAACATCCTGGGCTTTCCAGCAATATATAATAGTGCATACTTTGCCTAAGATTTGGTAGCACAAACTGGCGTTTAAACGCCAGCTCCTTACCCTTTTCTGGCGTTAAACGCCAGAACTGGCATAAAAGTTGGAGTTAAACGCCCAAACTGGCACAAAAGCTGGAGTTCAATGCCAGGAATAGCCTATGTACATGGAATCTTCAGTGCTCAGCCCAAACACACACCAAGTGGGCCCCGGAAGTAGATTTCTGCACTATCTATCTTAGCTTACTCATTTTCTATAAACCTAGGTCACTGGTTCATTATAAAAACAACTTTTAGAGATTCATTTTGTACCTAATGACATTTTTTACATCTGAATTTTATATCTTCTATGGCATGAGTCTCTAAACTCCATGGTTGGGGGTGAGGAGCTCTGCTGTGTCTTGATGGATTAATGCAATTACTACT
>NC_029787.2:59956888-59992480 GCF_000816755.2 Arachis ipaensis | reverse complement strand
TCACATTTCTGGACTTTACTATGAGTTTGTGTGTTTTTCTGTGATTTCAGGTATTTTCTGGCTGAAATTGAGGGACCTGAGCAAAAATCTGATTCAGAGGCTGAAAAAAGACTACAGATGCTGTTGGATTCTGACCTCCCTACACTCGAAATGGATTTTCTGGAGCTACAAAAGCCCAATTGGCACACTCTCAACTTCGTTGGAAATTAAACATCCTGGGCTTTCCAG
The DNA here is from genome assembly GCF_000816755.2 of Arachis ipaensis. Taxonomy (NCBI): domain Eukaryota; kingdom Viridiplantae; phylum Streptophyta; class Magnoliopsida; order Fabales; family Fabaceae; genus Arachis; species Arachis ipaensis. The sequence continues at coordinate 59,992,252 of NC_029787.2, read as the reverse complement.
CAATATATAATAGTGCATACTTTGCCTAAGATTTGGTAGCACAAACTGGCGTTTAAACGCCAGCTCCTTACCCTTTTCTGGCGTTAAACGCCAGAACTGGCATAAAAGTTGGAGTTAAACGCCCAAACTGGCACAAAAGCTGGAGTTCAATGCCAGGAATAGCCTATGTACATGGAATCTTCAGTGCTCAGCCCAAACACACACCAAGTGGGCCCCGGAAGTAGATTTCTGCACTATCTATCTTAGCTTACTCATTTTCTATAAACCTAGGTCACTGGTTCATTATAAAAACAACTTTTAGAGATTCATTTTGTACCTAATGACATTTTTTACATCTGAATTTTATATCTTCTATGGCATGAGTCTCTAAACTCCATGGTTGGGGGTGAGGAGCTCTGCTGTGTCTTGATGGATTAATGCAATTACTACTGTTTTCTATTCAATCACGCTTGTTTCTATTCTAAGATATTCACTCGCAGTTCAACATGATGAATGTGATGATCTGTGACACTCATCATCATTCTCAACCTATGAACGCGTGCCTGACAACCACTTCCATTCTACCTTAGATTGAGTGTGTATCTCTTGGGTTCCGGGTTCACGAGTTCGATTGTATCTCCTGACAACAGAGAATTCGAATCCGTGAGACTAGAGTCTTCGTGGTATAAGCTAGAATAAACTGGCAGCATTCTTGAGATCCAGAAAGTTTAAACCTTGTCTGTGGTATTCTGAGTAGGATCTGGGAAGGGATGACTATGATGAGCTTCAAACTCATGAATGTTGGGCGCAGTGACAGTGTGCAAAAGGATCAATGGATCCTATTCCAACATAAGTGAGAACCGACAGATGATTAGCCATGCCGTGACAGCACATTTGGACCATTTTCACTAAGAGGACGGATGGTAGCCATTGACAACGGTCATCCACCAACATACAGCTTGCCATGGAAGAAGCCTTGCGTGCGTGAAGAAGAAGACAGTAGGAAAGCAGAGACTCAGAAGACCGAGCATCTCCAAAACCTCAACCTATTCTCCATTACTGCATAACGAGTATTATTTAATCCATGTTCTTTTACTCATTCCAATTAAAACTGAGAATCATTATTAGCATCCTGACTAAGTTTTACAAAATAACCATAGCCTGCTGATGTTAGGATTTTTGCTAGTAAAGAATTTTATAAAAATAGTCGCATTGTAGATATAGATTCTAAACCAACAGAAATCCCTTCGTACAAACGTTTTGGTTGTCACAAGTAACAAACCCCTTTTTAAAATTGATAACCAATTATTTATACCTCGGGTCGTCTTCTCAAGGAATTGCAGGGAGGTATGTTCTTATTATTGGTTATGAGTCTTGTAAATTGGGGGTTTTGAAAGTAAGGAAGCAGTATGTTGAATGATAATAAGAATAAAATAAATAACTATAAAATATACTCTTGGCAAGGTATGAAAACTGGAAGTCCTATCCTGGCTATCCTTATCACTTGTAATGAGAATTGGATTTTTCTCCCACTTTGTTAACCTCTAACTATGAAGGTAAGTTAAGTGGATGAATTAATTCTAATTCCTCAAGTCCTAGTCTTTCCTTGGGAAAAGTTAGAGTTATTGGAACCCGAATTAATTCTGGAAGAATTTCAATTTTCAATCAACCATGAGTTTGATAACTCAAGCGTCTCCAATGACTCAACCAAAGCCAAAAGGGAAAAATCTAAATTATTTATATAAATAAAAGAAAGCAATCATAATTCTAAAATACCTCAATTAGCACTAATAAAGATATCAAATGTAACATGGAAGAGTTCTTAAATTAAATTAGAAAAATAAATAAAAGAAACATTGAACCTGTAATGAAGAAGAAATAATCCTAAATTCTAAAACTAAATCCTAAGAGAGAGGAGAGAACCTCTCTCTTTAAAAATTAAATCTACTCCTAAAATTGTGAATGTGAAAGCTTGATTATGAATGGATGCATTCCCCCACTTTATAGCCTCTAATCTGTGTGTTTTGGGCTAAAAACTGGGTCAAAAACAGCCCAAAAATTGCTCCCAGCGATTTCTGTTACGTTCAGGTCGTGGGAAGGTGACGCGGAGGCGTCCTCCACGCGGTGGCGTGGATTGAAGTTCGTAGATGCAATGCGGGCGCGTCATTCACGCGTTCGCATCGTCTAACGTTGGGGCAGCTATGGCAAATTATATATCAAATTGAAGCCCCGGACGTTATCTTTCCAACGCAACTAGAACCGCATCATTTGGACCTCTATAGCTAAAGTTATAGCCATTTGAGTGCGAAGAGGTCAGCCTGGACAGCTTAGCAATTTCTCCAACTTCTTGTATTCCTTCCACTTTTGCATGCTTCCTTTCCATCCTCTGAGCCATTCCTGCCCTGTAATCTCTGAAATCACTTAACACACATATCAAGGCATCTAATGGTAATAAGAGAGGATTAAACATAGGGAACTTAAGGCCAAAGAAGCATGTTTTCAATCAAAGTACATAATTAGGAAGGCAAATGTAAAACCATGCAAATAGTATGAATAAGTGGGTAAAGAGTTGATAAAAACCACTCAATTGAGCATAAGATAAACCATGAAATAGTGGTTTATCAACCTCCCCATACTTAAACCATTAGCGTGTCCTCATGCTAAGCTCAAGAGAAACTATAAAGGGTGAAGAGGAATGGTAGAATGTGTGAAATGCAACCTATGAATGCAACTAAATGCAAAATGTTTCTACCTACTTGGTTAAAAGTAAATAAACTTTTCAAGACAAATATAAATCAAATCCCACTAATCTAAATCATACAATAAAAGACAAATAAACTTGTAGGAAGATATCTTATAAAAGTAGGGAACATAGAATTAAGCATTGAACCCTTACTGCTGGTAGTGTATATGCACTCTAATCACTCAAGTGTATAGGGTAATTCACTCTACTCTTCTCTAATCATGATTTCTAAACTTTGTTCTTCATCTAACCAATCAACAAATATTTAATGTACCAATGCAAATATCATGAGGTCTTTTCAAGGTTGTAATGGGGCTAAGGTAAGGGTGAGGGTATATATATATGGTTAAGTGAGCTATAAATTGAATCTTTAATTAACCTAAGCTTTCACCTAACATACATATTCTCTATATAATTCTAATTCATGCGTAGCTACCCAAAATTCTCACTTTTGTATCACATACTCATGTATCAACTTTTCTTTAATTTTATCACATATGCATTGATTTTTTTCATTAATTTAACATTGGGGTAATTTTGTCCCCTTATTTAATTTGCTCTTTTTCTTTTCTTTTTCTCTTTCGCTTTTTTTTTAATTAGAAAAATAAACATAACTTATCAATGCACATGGATTTTTAATTTTTCTAGTCTCACATGAGTAGGTACCCAAATTCCAAATATTTTATCAAATTAAAAATATAACACATTCCCTTTATAGAATGGAACAAAGCAAAGATTGCAATTATAGAGAAGAAAACACACAAGAAAAACATTTATGGTTAAATAATGTCACCATGTAAGTAAGCTCAAAATCTCACAAGTTGTGTGTTCTTTGGCTCAAAAACCATGTTCCAAATACAACTTCAAACAAGTTTTAACATAAAAATTTTTCAATTTAAATTAGTGAAATATTATAAAAAATTCTTGAAAAAGAAAATATTACTTCATCCAAGTAGTAACTAAATGCACAAAATCAAATAAACATGCAATTAACCATGCAAATGCAACAATGAACAAACAAAGAAAATAAAACAATGGTGTTGAAAAGAAGAAAATAGCTAACCCATGGAGATCGGTATCGACCTCCCCACACTTAAAGATTGCATCGTCCTCGGTGCATGCTAAGATGTACAAGTGGACGGGCTGCTCCAACTGATGTCTTTCTCTATAGATTGTGCAGATTGACTTGCCTGTCTCCCCAGTTAGAAGCTTTCCCTTTCCCTTCCTCGGTGGCCATCCTGAAAGAAGAGAAAAAGAAGGAAAGTAACTCAGAAATAAAGATAAGAACATAAATAAAATATGGGTGTTAATGCCAAATAATAAGGGTCTCATTTACATGGAAGCTTCAACATGTACGTGAGAAAACAATAGAAGCACATGGCATACCAATGGTGCAAAATTTGCAATAATGGGGAAGAGAGTGGGGAAGGAGAGATAATATAAATTCATGTCAATGCAAAAGTAGTACAGATATAAAAGATTGGCATTGATTGAAATAATATTACTTAATCAGAATTAAACAAGTCACTAAGCACCAAGAAAATACCAGAAAAGATGTAACAGTTGAATAAGAACATTTGAACACCAATGGAAAAATAATAAATTTAGAAAAGAAAATAAAAATATGCACAAAATTAAAATGAAATGAATGAAATATGCAATTAAATTAAGTAAAATAAAAAGAAAGATAAGAAGAATGAGAAGTGAAAGAAATAAAGTAAGAAAGAAGAAAAGATAGAAGAAATTAGGATTAGAAAGGAAAAGATAAGATAATTAGCGCTGATCTGGATAAGTTGTGTGGCGCAGGCGACGCGGACGCGTGAGTGACGTGGTCGCATGGTACGCGATAAGGTTAGGTGACGCGGACGCGTGGGTCACGCGATCGCGTGACTCGATTTGTGCTAGTGGCGCAAGTGCATCCTCGCATTCGCACAACTTTCCGTTTGAAATGCATTTTTGCCAAAAATCTGGGTGACGCGGACGCGTGGTTGACGCGATCGCGTGAATGGCCTTATTTCCAATATGACGGGGATGCATGGGGCACGCGTTTGCGTGAGAGGGCTTGTGCTTCTAGCATGGTTCCAGCCCCACTCCGGCCCAACTTACTGCCTTACACCCTTTTACGTCGATTTCACAAAGCCACGCGTTCGCGTGGGTCACGCGGACGCGTGGGAGGCATTTTTCCCACATGACGCGGATGCGTCAGCGATGCGGTCGTGTGGATCAATTTGTGCCACAGGCACGCCTCCAGCCACGCTCTCGCGTGACTCTCTGTTCACTTTTCTTTTTTTCCAAACGCACTGGTGACGCGGACGCGTCAGCGATGCTGCCGCGTCGCGTGCGTGCTTTTTTTTTATTCAATATGCAGATGCAAAATGCAATGATAATGTGGATGCTATGAATAATTCCAGGTTCAGTGAAAATAGAATAATATAAAACTCAAAAACAAACAAAATGAAATAAAATCAAAATTGAAGAAAAAGGAACGATCATACCATGGTGGGTTATCTCCCACCTAGCACTTTTAGTTAAAGTCCTTAAGTTGGACATTTGGTGAGCTTCCTGTTATGGTGGCTTATGCTTGAACTCATCCAGGAATCTCCACCAATGTTTGTGATTCCAATATCCTCCGGGATCCCAAATCTTGATTCAACACCCATCTTCAAGTTGATTATCATGATTCCATCCGGGTGGTTCAGCTTTAGAATCCTTACTGAGGCGTCCAAACAACTTCCTAGACCCATTCAATCGAGCTCTACGCCAACCTTTGCGTTTAAACTTAAAGCTTCAAACCATAATGAACCTTGCAGGACAATTCTTACTACTGGTCATCTTCCTCTTACTCTTAATGCCACAAAGAGCTCTAAGTTGACCATCCGTCTCTAGTAGCCCATATTCAAGTGGGATTAGAATGCTAAGGGATATGAATTTTACCCACTTGAATGTTGTGAAGGATGATGGCAACTTAGGGGGAGGGGTCTCCAATAACTTTGGCAAGGTGATTTCAAGCTCCACTCCCTTGTGCTCTTTGACAATTTCCACCTCTTTGCAAACTTCTTTAATTTCAACCTCTTCCTCTTGGTAGCTTTCTTCCAATTCAATCTCTTCTTCATTACTCACCAAGGGCATGGGAGGCTGTGCTTCTGCTTCTTTAGTCTCCATTTCTTGATCAACCTCTTCCAAGTCTTCAACCATGGTATGCCTTGGAGGTTGTACACTCTCCTCAACATCAACATCAACATCAAACACCGTGGAAGGAGGCTTTGTGACTGGACTTTCCAATTGAGGTACAACATCTCTTAAGTTTGCAACCACTTCTTCCTTTTTAATAATTGCTGCTTTGTCCAGTTGTTTAAGTATAAAATCATACTCATCCTCGATGATTTTCTTTCCATGACAATTCCTTTCAACTACTCCTTCATCTTCAAGCGTCTCTCCTACCCTTACCCGTAGGGCCTCCTCCAGCTCTTTATGAAGTATGGATTCGCGAAGATGATTCCTTCTTTCCTGTTATATATCAATAGCATAATTGGTATCATCTTGCTCTTGGATTGATGGATGTGGGTGCTCTTCCATGGAGGGTGGTGATGGGATGAAAAGATCATTATGTGGTTGAAAAGGAAGTGCACTAGAGCTTGAGGGTTGAATATTGGAGGTAGAGGGTTGGTTCATGCGGGATATAAGATTTTGGAGTGTAAAGGTGAGACCAATAATGTTAGAGATGAGTGTATTGTTATCCAATAGAGGTTGGGGTGGATCTATGTATGGCTCATTCGGTTCATGGGGTGGTTGGTATGGTGGATGTGGGTTAGGGTCATATGGAGGTAAATGGTGAAAAGGGGCTTGTGAGTATGGTGGTCCAAAGTCATGTTGAGGAAAGGGTTTATAGGCATATGGTGGTGGTTGTTGATAGTCCATTGGAGGTGGTTGTTGCCATGAGGGTTGATCAAATCCTTGTGGCTCCTCCCATCTTTGATTGTTCCAACCTTGATGCCTGTTCTCATTGTAATTTCTTCTTCCTGCAACATAATTGTAACCAGACTCATAGCGATGGGGGTGAGAACTCATAATAGCAAATAAAAATTAAAAAATATAAAATAAAAACAAATTTAAATTAAAAGGTTATTTAAAATTTGAAATTTGAATTTTTGAAATTTTGAATTTTAAATTTTTGAAATTTGAATTTTGAAATTTTAAATTTTGAATTTTGAAATAGGAATTTTAAATTTTTAAATTTGAATTTTGAAAATTGAAATTTGAAATTTGAAATTTAAATATTGAATTTTGAAATTTGATTTTTGAAATAAGGTAAGATAAGATTTTGAAAAAGATATGATTTTTTTTTTAAAAAGATTTGAATTTTGAAATTTTAAATTTTGAAATTTGAGATTTGAATTTTAAATTTTTAAATTTGAGTTTTGAAAACTGAAATTTGAAATTTTGAAATTTAAATTTTGAATTTTTGAATTTTAATGAGGAAAGATAAAAACAATAAAATGACACCAAACTGAAAATTTTTAGATCAAAACGAAGGAAACAACTAAGAACAACTTGAAGGTCAAGATGAACGCGAAGAACAACTTGAAGATCAAGATGAACACCAAGAACAAATTTTTTTTGAAAAATTTTTAATAACTAAATAAAAACCAATAACCTCTTAATTTACGAAAAAGTAAAAATAAAAACAAATAAACAAGTAAAAAGCAAATATTTATAATAACCAATAATAAGGCACACGTTTGCAATTCCCCGGCAACGGCGCCATTTTGACGTTAGGATTTTTGCTAGTAAAGAATTTTATAAAAATAGTCGCGTTGTAGATATAGATTCTAAACCAACAGAAATCCCTTCGTACAAATGTTTTGGTTGTCACAAGTAACAAACCCCGTTTTAAAATTGATAATCGAGTATTTATACCTCAGGTCGTCTTCTCAAGGAATTGCAGGGAGGTATGTTCTTATTATTGGTTGTGAGTCTTGTAAATTTGGGGTTTTGAAAGTAAGGAAGCAGTATGTTGAATGATAATAAGAATAAAATAAATAACTATAAAATATACTCTTGGCAAGTTATGAAAACTGGAAGTCCTATCCTGTCTATCCTTATCAATTGGAATGAGAATTAGATTTTTCTCCCACTTTGTTAACCTCTAACTCTGAAGGTAAGTTAAGTGGATGAATTAATTCTGATCCTCAAGTCCTAGTCTTTCCTTGGGAAAAGTTAGAGTTATTGGATCCCGAATTAATTCTGGAAGAATTCCAATTTTCAATCAAGCATGAGTTTGATAACTCAAGCGTCTCCAATGACTCAACCAAAGCCAAAAGGGAAAAATCTAAATTATTTATATAAATAAAAGAAAGCAATCATAATTATGAAATACCTCAATTAGCACTAATAAAGATATCAAATGTAACATGGAAGAGTTCATAAATTAAATTAGAAAAATAAATAAAAGGAACATTGAATCTGTGATGAAGAAGAAATAATCCTAAATTCTAAAACTAAATCCTAAGAGAGAGGAGAGAACCTCTCTCTTTAAAAGCTACATCTACTCCTAAAATTGTGAATGTGAAAGCTTGATTATGAATGGATGCATTCCCCCACTTTATAGCCTCTAATATGTGAGTTCTGGGCTGAAAACTGGGTCAAAAACAGCCCAGAAATTGCTCCCAGCAATTTCTGTTACGTTCAGGTCGCGGGAAGGTGACGCGGAGGCGTCGTCCACGCGGTGGCGTGGATTGAAGTTTGCAGATGCGACGCTGCGCGTCATTCACGCGTTCGCATCACTTAACATCGGGGCAGCGATGGCAAATTATATATCAAATTGAAGCCCCAGACGTTAGCTTTCCAACGCAACTGGAACCGCATCATTTGGACCTTTATAGCTAAAGTTATAGCCGTTTGAGTGCGAAGAGGTCAGGCTGGACAGCTTAGCAATTTCTCCAACTTCTTGTATTCCTTCCACTTTTGCATACTGCCTTTCCATCCTCTGAGCCATTCCTGCCCTGTAATCTCTGAAATCACATAACACAAATATCAAGGCATCTAATGGTAATAAGAGAGGATTAAACATAGGGAACTTAAGGCGAAAGAAGCATGTTTTCAATCAAAGCACATAATTAGGAAGGCAAATGTAAAACCATGCAAATAGTATGAATAAGTGGGTAAAGAGTTGATAAAAACCACTCAATTGAGCACAAGATAAACCATAAAATAGTGGTTTATCACCTGCTTTAAACCGACAATCTCCGTGGGATCGACCCTTACTCACGTAAGGTATTACTTGGATGACCTAGTGCACTTGCTGGTTAGTTGTGCGGAATTGCAAAAGTGTGATTGTGATTTCGTGCACCAAGTTTTTGGCGCCGTTGCCGGAGATTGTTCGAGTTTGGACAACTACGGTTTATTTTTTTTGAATTATTAATATTCAAAGTTTTCTTGTTTGTTTTCTTTGTTTTGATCTAAAAATTCTAAGTTTGGTGTCATTCTGTTGTTTTTCTCTTTCCTTATAAAATTCAAAAAAAAAAGGAAGAAATATCTTTTCCTTTAATTGCTCATAATTTTCGAATTCATTAGGTTGATTTGGTCAAAATTTTAAAATCATATCTTTTTCAAAACTTTTATTTTCTCTTTTCTATCATTCTTATTATTTTATGTATATATATTATTATGGTGGGTACTCCCATGAAGATATTATAATTGTCTTCATGTGATAATTTTTCTTTTTGACCCTTAGATGATGGATTGTAGGGTTAGATTTTGATATGTTATAAAAGTGTTGTTTTTATTTGAAGTGTGGCCAAATTAATAAATCACACTTTTATACAAAGCATCTTCATAAAAAGATGTTTTTTGCATCTTCATTTGAGTAGCTCCCTATTATTATTTCCTTTTCTTTTCTTTTTCTTTTCTAATTATTTTATTTTATTTTTCTTTATTTATTTATTCGGTTGTTTTTAATTAAATAAAATAAAAATAAAAAAATAATTTATTTGCAATCCACATCATCTCCCTTTCTCCATTATGGATCTAAGTGGAAATGAACAGTCCAGAAGAACTCTGGGGTCATATGCTAACCCCATTACTGCTGCATATGGGAGTAGTATCTATATACCTCCCATCAAAGCAAGTAGCTTTGAGCTAAATCCTCAGCTCATTATCATGGTGCAGCAAAATTGCCAGTATTCCGGTCTTCCACAGGAAGAACCTACTGAGTTTCTGGCACAGTTCTTGCAAATTGCTGACACGGTACGTGTCAAGGAAGTAGATCAGAATGTCTACAGATTATTACTGTTTCCATTTGCTGTAAAAGATCAAGTTAAGAGGTGGTTAAATAACCAACCCACAGCAAGCATAAGAACATGGAAACAGTTATCAGACAAATTCTTGAATCAATATTTCCCTCCAAAAAGGATGACACAGCTAAGGCTGGACATCCAAGGCTTTAAACTAGAGGATGATGAATCCCTTTATAATGCCTGGGAGAGGTACAGAGGGATGCTAAGAAAATGTCCCTCCGAAATATTTTCAGAGTGGGTGCAGTTAGACATCTTCTACTACGGGCTTATAAAAAAAGCTCAAATATCTCTAGATCACTCAGCTGGTGGATCTATACACATGAGAAAGACAATTGAAGAGGCTCAAGAGCTCATTGATACAGTTGCTAGAAATCAGCATCTGTACTTAAGCAGTGAGTCCTCCCCGAAAGAAGAGGCTAAAGCAGTATCCACTGAACTTATCCCTCAAGAACAAGTTGCTGAACTCAATCAACAATTGCTTGCTATAACAAAACTGTTTGCAGAATTCAAGGAGATGCTCCGAGACACTAAAAATGCTAACCAAAATATGGAAGCACAATTGGATCAGGCAAGACAACAGCTATCTAAATAGATAACAGAAGAATGCCAAGCTATTCAATTAAGGAGTGGAAAGACATTGAATAATTCAGCTCAACGTAGCAGAAAGCCAAGAAAGGAACAACTGACAGAGGATGACCAAACCACTGCTCAAAATCCCTCTAAGGACAGTAAGAGCCCAGAGAGGAATACTTCTGGCATTTAAATGCCAGAAAAGGGTGGAAAATTGGCGTCAAACGCCCCGTGGATGCCCATCATTGGTGTTCAAACACCAGAAAGGGGTGAAAAACTGGCGTTAAACGCCCATTCCTTGCTCAGTTCTGGCGTTCAAACGCCAAAAAAGGGTAAAAAATTGGCGTTAAACGCCCATCCAACCCCTAATCCTAGCGTTTAAACGCCAATGAGGAATCAGACACCTGCAAGTGCTGACTGTAACCCTCCTAAGAAGGCTTCTCTAACCACCCCTGTAGGAAATAAACCTGCAGCAACTAAGGTTGAGGAATACAAAGCCAAGATGCCTTATCCTCAGAAACTCCGCCAAGCGGAACAGGATAAACAATTTGCCCACTTTGTAGACTATCTTAGGACTCTTGAAATAAAGATCCCGTTTGCAGAGGCACTTGAGCAAATACCCTCTTATGCTAAGTTCATGAAAGAGATCTTAAGTCATAAGAAGGATTGGAGAGAAACTGAAAAAGTTTTTCTCACTGAAGAATGCAGTGCAATCATTCTGAAAAGCTTACCAAAGAAGCTTAAAGATCCCGGAAGCTTTATGATACTATGCACATTAGAGGGTGCTTATACCAAGACAGCTCTATGTGACCTTGGAGCAAGTATCAACCTAATACCTACATCCACTATCAAAAAGCTTGGCTTGACTGAAGAAGTCAAACCAACCCGAATATGCCTCCAACTTGCTGATGGCTCCATTAAATATCCATCAGGATTAATTGAGGACATGATTGTCAAGGTTGGGCCATTTGCCTTTTCCACTGATTTTGTAGTGCTGGAAATGGAGGAGCACAAGAGTGCAACTCTCATTCTAGGAAGACCCTTCCTAGCAACTGGACGAACTCTCATTGATGTACAAAAAGGGGAAGTGACCCTGAGAGTCAATGAGGATGAGTTCAAGTTAAATGCTGTCAAAGCTATGCAGCATCCAGACACATCAAATGACTGCATGAGCGTTGATATTATTGACTCCTTGGTTGAAGAGATCAATATGACTGAGAGTCTTGAATCAGAGCTAGAGGACATCTTTAAAGATATTCAGCCTGATCTGGAGGAACCAGAGAAAACAAAAGAACCTCTGAAAACTCCTCAGGAAGAGGAGAGGCCTCCTAAACCCAAGCTCAAACCACTACCACCATCCCTAAAATATGCGTTTTTGGGAGAGGATGACACTTTTCCTGTGATCATAAGCTCTGCCTTAGAGCCACAGGAAGAGAAAGCACTACTTCAGGTGCTAAGGACACACAAGACAGCTCTTGGGTGGTCCATAAGTGACCTCAAGGGAATTAGCCTAGCCAGATGCATGCACAAGATCCTATTGGAGGATGACGCTAAGCTAGTGGTTCAACCACAAAGGCGGTTAAATCCTACCATGAAGGAAGTGGTGCAGAAAGAGGTTACTAAATTACTAGAGGCTGGGATTATCTATCCTATTTCTGATAGCCCCTGGGTGAGCCCTGTCCAAGTCCTCCCAAAGAAGGGAGGAATGACAGTGATTCATAATGAAAAAAATGAATTAGTTCCTACAAGAACAGTTACAGGGTGGCGTATGTGTATTGACTACAGAAGGCTCAATACAGCCACCAGAAAGGATCATTTTCCTTTACCATTCATAGACCAGATGCTAGAGAGACTAGTAGATCATGAATACTACTGCTTTTTGGATGGATATTCAGGTTACAACCAAATTGTAGTAGATCTTCAAGACCAAGAGAAAACATCATTCACGTGTCCATCTGGAGTATTTGCCAATAGAAGGATGCCATTTGGTTTGTGCAATGCACCTGTAACCTTTCAGAGATGCATGCTCTCTATCTTCTCTGATATAGTGGAAAAATTTCTGGAAGTCTTCATGGATGACTTCTCTGTATTTGGAGATTCATTCAGCTCCTGTCTTGATCATCTAGCACTTGTTCTGAAAAGGTGCCAAGAGACTAACCTGGTTTTAAACTAGAAAAAATGTCACTTTATGGTGACTGAAGGAATTGTCCTTGGGCATAAAATTTCGAACAAGGGAATAGAGGTGGATCAAGCTAAGGTAGAGGTAATTGAAAAATTACCACCACCTACCAATGTTAAGGCAATCAGAAGCTTTCTGGGACATGCAGGATTCTACAGGAGGTTTATCAAGGATATTTCAAAAATCACAAAACCTCTGAGTAATCTGCTAGCTGTTGATGCACCATTTGTCTTTGACACAGAGTGTTTGCAGGCCTTCAAGACTCTGAAGGCTAAGCTGGTCACAGCACCTGTCATTTCTGCACCAGACTAGACATTACCATTCGAGTTAATGTGTGATGCCAGTGATCATGCTATTGGTGAAGTATTAGGACAAAGATATGACAATCTTCTGCACGTCATATACTATGACAGCCGTGTTCTAAATGACGTGTAGAGGAATTATACAACCACAGAAAAAGAGCTGCTTGTAGTGGTTTATGCCATTGACAAGTTTAGATCCTATTTAGTAGGATCAAAAGTGATTGTGTACACTGACCATGCTACTCTTAAATATCTACTCACGAAGCAGGATTCAAAACCCAGACTCATAAGATGGGAGTTGCTTCTGTAAGAGTTTGATATAGAAATAAGAGACAAAAAAGGGACAGAGAACCAGGTAGCTGATCACTTGTCCCGGATAGAACCAGTAGCAAGGGCGTCCCTCCCTCCTATTGAGATCTCTGAGACCTTTCCGGATGAGCAACTCTTTGTCATTTAGGAAGTACCATGGTTTACAGACATTGCAAACTATAAAGCATTGAGATTCATACCCAAGGAGTACAGCAGGCAACAAACGAAAAAATTAATTTCTGATGCAAAGTACTACTTGTGGGATGAACCATATCTCTTCAAGAGATATGCAGACAGAATGATCCGCAGATGCGTACCTAGAGAAGAGGCACAGAAGATTCTATGGCACTGCCATGAATCACAATATGGAGGATATTTCGGAGGTGAGCGAACAACCACTAAGGTCCTCCAATGTGGCTTCTACTGGCCTACTCTCTATAGAGATTCCCGAGAGTTTGTGCATAACTGTGACAGTTGTCAAAGAGCTGGTAACCTGGCTCACGGTTATACCATGCCTCAACAAGGGATCTTAGAGATTGAGTTGTTCGATGTATGGGGTATTGACTTCATGAGGCCTTTCCCACCATCATACTCAAACACTTATATTCTGGTGGCAGTAGACTATGTATCTAAATGGGTAGAGGCAATTGCAACACCCACTAATGATACTAAGACAGTGTTGAAGTTCCTCCAGAAACATATCTTCAGCAGGTTTGGTGTGCCTAAAGTACTAATCAGTGATAGGGGCACTCATTTTTACAATAAACAGCTTTACTCTGCTATGGTCCGATATGGAATTAGCCACAAAGTGGCAACTCCATATCATCCACAGATAAATGGGCAAGCTGAAGTCTCAAATAGAGAACTAAAATGAATACTGGAATGGACTGTAAGTACCCATAGAAAGGATTGGGCAAGGAGTCTGCATGATGCTCTATGGGCATACAGAACTGCATTCAAAATATAGGGACCTCTCCATACCAGCTTGTGTATGGAAAAGCCAGTCACCTGCCAGTGGAACTGGAACACAAGGCCTACTGGGCAACCAGATTCCTAAACCTTGATGCCAAGTTAGCTGGAGAAAAAAGATTGCTCCAGTTGAATGAGCTAGAGGAATTCAGACTCAATGCTTTCGAAAATGCAAAACTCTACAAGGAGAAAGCAAAAATGTGGCATGACAAAAAGCTGTTATCTAGAGTCTTTGAGCCAGGACAGAAGGTTCTGTTGTTCAACTCTAGGCTCAGATTATTCCCCGGGAAATTAAAATCCCGGTGGAGGGGACCATATGTGATTACAGGTGTGTCACCATATGGATATGTAGAGCTTCATGATATTGACTCTGACAAAATGTTCATTGTTAATGGACAGAGAGTCAAACACTACCTTGAAGGCAATGTTGAGCAAGAATGCTCGAGACTGAGACTAGATTAAAGCTCAGTAATGGTCCAGCTAAAGACAATAAAGAAGCGCTTGCTGGGAGGCGACCCAGCCATTAGCAAAGTTTATTTGTTATTTAAATAATAATTGTAGGAGTTTGATATAAATTATCTTCAAGGTTAATTATCAATTGCAGGAGTTCACAGAGTTACAGAAGGATTCAAAGCATAAAGCAGAGAAAAGGAGCTCACTGGCACGAAAATGCCAGTAAGGGGTATTTTGGGTGTTAAACGCCAGTAAAGATACCATTCTGGGCGTTTAATGCCAGATTTGCAGCATCCTGGACGTTTAGAAAAATGCCCGGTGATAAAAGATTCCTGGCATTTAACGCCAGCCAGGGTACCTAGCTGGGCGTTAAATGCCCACAATGGCCAACATATGGGCGTTAAACGCTAGAATGGATACCATTCTGGGCGTTTAACGCCAGAAAAGGTAGGGGGAGGAGATTTCGTTTCCACTTCAAATTTTTTCAAACTTTCATGTTTTAATTCATAATTTTCTACATAAACATGTTACAAATTTTCATCACTTACATTCAATTTTCAAAAATTCAATAATCTTCTAAATCCCTTTTCAATTTTCTTTTAAATCCTTTCTAAATCCTTTTCAAAAACTCAATTATCTTCTCAAATCCTTTCCAAATCTTTTCCAACTCATGATATCTTTATATCTTTTTCATATCTTTTGAATTTTAAAATCTCATCTTTTTCATATCATGATTCATTTTTTTTCCAATCATATCTTTCTATCATATCCTTTTCAAAATTTTTGAAACCCCACCCCTCCACTCTTAATTACACGTTCAGCCATCCCCATCTCTCCACCATTCGAACTTGACTCTCCTCCTATTCCTCTCCTTTCCTTTTTTTTGCTTGAGGACAAGCAAACCTCTAAGTGTGGTGTGTCTTTCCGTGACCACTGAGCTAAGACTCATTAAGATCATGGCTCCTAAGGGGAAACAAACCACTTCAAGAGGCAAGAAAGAAAATACTCCAAAGCCACTTTGGAATCAAGAGAGGTTCTTAACCAAAGAACATGCAGACCATTACCACAAAATAATGGGTCTAAGGTCAGTGATCCCGGAAGTTAAATTCGATCTGAAAGAAGATGAATATCCAGAGATCCAATAGCAGATTCGAAACAGAAGCTGGGAAATTCTAGCTAATCCTGAGACAAAGGTGGGAAGAAACATGGTTCAGGAATTCTACTCAAATCTGTGGCTGACGGATAAGAAGATAATGACTGGAACCACCTTCCATACCTTTCGAACTATGGTCAGAGGGAGGATTATTTACTTCCACCTTGACAAAATAAGAGAGGTCTTCAACATACCTCAACTACAAGATGATCCAGAATCCTTTAATAGGAGAATGGTGAGAGTAGATAAAGGGTTAGACCAAGTTCTAGAGGATATATGCCTCCCTGGAACTAAGTGGATAACCAACACAAAAGGTGTCTGATGACTTGCATCATCTACCCTTCTTTCTTGCATAAAGAAGACCATAAAAGAGTATAAATCTCATTTGATCAGTACAATTCATGCATTATTTGATGAATATTATGGTACACCACTTTGAGATGAGTTGTGCTGAATTTCAGGTGAGAAAAGCATCAAAAATTGGGTGGAAGACAAACAAGAAGCTGGGCGTGTGAAACTGGTGTGCCACTTGAAGCAAACGCCACAAAAATGCACTGGCGTGGCACTCCAGGAGCTGGGCGTGGCAGGCCAATACTAAAGTCCAGAGAAGAAGTTCAAGCATGCATGTGGGCGTGGCACGCCAGAGACTGGGCGTGGCACGCCTGACCCATCAACTACTATAGGCGTGCCACTTGAGCAAAGGGGCGTGGCATGCCAACTTACTATTCCAAGAAGAACCTTCACTATGGCGTGCCACTTGGTGTCGAAGGCGTGGCACGCCAGCCCCAAGAAGTCACTTGGGCGTGCCACTTGAAAACCTAGGTGTGGCACGCCAAGCTTGAAGAGTTCACAAATCCATGGGCGTGCCACTTGAGCAGCATGGCGTGGCACGCTGGTACAACAATCCAAAGAAGGGGCTGAAGGCAATTGAAGACTGGGCGTGCCACTTAAGCAACCAGGCGTGCCACACCAATGCACAAAGGACCAAAAGCAAGGACTGGGCGTGCCACTTGGTATCGAAGGCGTGGCACGCCAACCTTAGCATTTTACTATTGTAACAACCCTGATTTTCGAGTATATGAGATCTTTTCTGAAAGTATGGGTTTTTCCGGAAGATCAGTAAAGGAAACACCTCTGTTATATCATCAAGCATCTCAATCCTCATTATCATTATGTCATCCTTAAGCTAGAACCTCCTCTGAGGCAAGCTTGATAATACAATCGGGAAGAACCTAGTTTTTGAACGGTATCGGTTGGCAGTTTTGATTCTGATTTTCGTAAATAGTCTCTGTTTGACGAACCGGACTCGATTCATGAGAGGAGAGAGATAATAGTATAATATTATCATTATATTAGTATTAGAACATGCTTGAATGATATTATAAGGTTACCTGGTCTATTTTTGTTAAAAATAGAAAATCGGTTTAACCGGGTTTACGGTTTACTGGTGCAGCTTAGCACCAGCACTCTCTGATGACTTTAGCAATGCTAAGGCCTCATTATACATGTTTTATTCTCATAATAAATATGTTACTAGTGTCATTTATGCAAGCAGCTCAGAAAATAATTTTTAGAGATGTTTTTACAAGTGTTTCCATACACCTAGTTTTAGTAGTTATACACCTGAGATATTTTAATATTATTTTAATCCACCTCCAAGCCAACCAATCACAACTCACCTTACACCCCCAAGACCTCCAAGGCTGTCTCATTTCATCATTTTGGCCGAAATTGAAAGGAGAGAAAAGAGAGAAAACTTTTATGAACACTTAATCTTCAAAGCTTGATTTCTTCTGAACTAAAACTCAAATCAAAACTCTGTTTTCACCAAAATGATCCTCTCTTCTTCCTCTACATAACCATGTGATTTATCAATGCTGGAAATAAGGTGAGATGTCTGTCTCCCTCCCATTTCAATTCGGTTTTCAAGGAAAACCATGCAAAACATGTGTTTTCTTGATGTTCTTCCTTCGGAATCGTGCTTAACTTGACTTGAGGGCCAAGAAACATGAATTTCCAGCAATTCTAAGGTGAGATATCTCTTCCTAACATGCTGAGGGAGATTTGGTCAGTTGAGAGTTTGTGGATTTAAAGTTGTTCTTGATGTGTTTTAGGAGGAAAAAGTGCTTTTTTAAAGAAAAGATAAACACCAAAGAAAAGTCTGTAAAGTTTTAACGACAGAAAAACAAACAGAGACTAGTAAACGAACTAGGGCAACTTAGTTAGTACTTGAGTTCCAACTAGGGTTAGGTATAATATGAAAAGTTAAACTGTTTCAGTATAGACTTAATGAACCTATACTTGGAACAGGCTAACTATTCATACCGAAATTTACATAAACTTTAAATACATACGTTAAGCAGAGAAATCAGAGCAGAGTAGAGAAACACAGAAAACAGAGTAACCAGAGTAAAGTAAAGAGATAAAGAGAAAAAGAGTAATATAGATACAGATGAAAAGAGTAATTAGAGAAGAGAAAAGGGATGCAGAGAACAGAATAATTAAAACAGAGTAAAGAGATACAGAGAAAGAAAGAGGTACTACATAAGAATGTGAAAGTGATGATGAATAATGAGAATGATAATGAATGATGATAATGAGAATGATTATGTGATGATCTGCTGCATGAAGGCAGTCAGATAGATGGTGGTACGACCACTGAGAGTGCTTTTCTGGGATACTTAGCTATAATGCTATTCTGTAAGTCAGAGGACTCTTACAGAGGTATCGAGAAAACACAACTGGCATATACTCTTGTAAGTCAAAAGCTCTTACAGTGAGTGTGTGTGTGTGCTCCTATAAGTCAAAGGACTCTTACAGTGAGTGTGTTTGGCAGATATAAGTTAACTAGCTCCGCCATGCAAGTCAAAGGACTCTTGCAGTGGGTTGCTAGTGTCGCCCTGCAAGTCAAAGGACTCTTGCAGTGGTTTGCCTCACAAGTCAAAGGACTCTTGCGAGGGACATTGCCAACAGGAAAGCCTTACCTGGTCAAAGGACTCCGGGTAACGTCGGGAGCGGGGATGTAACCGACAGATGAGCTCATTACCTGTGCTAGGGCTAGACATGCATCATACTTGGTTGCGCATTTCCTTTGTTATGATTGTGGTATGAATGTATGCTTTCCTTGTTTGTATTCTATTCTCTGTGTTTGTGTTATTCTCTTGTATTCTTCTGTTTGTGTTCTGCTATCTGTTTTCTCTATCTTTTCTACTTATCTGTGTTTTCTAATTACTGCTTCCTTGTATTCTGCTAATAGTCTGCTAAACAACATAGAATTAATGAACGTAACTACTAACCCCGACCCTACTAAGAACTCCCCAGTTCTTATCCCTTCTCTCTCCCTTCCCCCTTCAGATGGAAGCATGAGTACCCTTCCGTAGTTCACTGACAATCATTCACAAAAAGGATTCCACTCTAAATAGTCTTCTGAGTCTAGAGTGAACTCCGTTATCTGTTTATATGTATATACTGTGAGACCAGCCAACGTCCGCACCGCATTCGTATGCGCACTTTAACCTAAATCCTGTGTACGAGACTCCTGTTGTGTGGCTACTTGATGAGGTACCAGAGAGACATCCTATGGCAATGTATGATCGTGCAGAGGAGTAGCAGATGATGTTCTACCTTTTGATGACATTTGACCTGACTTGATTTTTTTGAAGACTTAGAACGTACTTTCCCCCTCACAAATTAACTACGCTTTTAACAACGAATCAGGCTCATATGATAAATAATAGATAATAATTAGGAAGACAAATTGGTGGCGCTCAGTTTCTGGTATGATCTAGACATATTGAAAATTGGGTCGTTACAACTATGGCGTGCCACTTGAAGACTGAGGCGTGGCACGCCAACTACTGGAACCAAGACAAGATCATGGGCGTGGCACGCCAGCCTCTAGGCGTGGCATGCTGGTATAAGTTTCCAGAGAGGATGAATGAGGCCAATTACATGGGGCATGCCACTTGGTATCGAAGGCGTGACACGCCATTCACTATTCTTCATTTAGGCGTGCCACTTGAGCAACCAGGCGTGGCACGCCAGTGTCATTCAAGAGAGAAGCATTGGGGCGTGCCACTTGAGCTCGTGGCGTGGCATGCCAAATAGAGGACCCACTCACTGACAAAAGGGGCGTGGCATGCCAGACCCTGGGCGTGCCACGCTAGTTCAACTTTCCAGAGAAGCATAGCCAAGCATGAAGCAAGGGCGTGGCATGCCAGTACAAGTTCTCAGAGGCAAAGAAAAGTGAGAAAGGCAAGGGGCGTGCCACTTGAGCTCGAAGGCGTGGCACGCCAACACAAGAAATCCACTATGGTGTGCCACTTGAGTTCAAAGGTGTGGCACGCCAAGGTTGAGAGAGGGACGAGCGTGCCACTTGAAGGAGTAGGCGTGGCACGCCATGCTGGAAATGAAGGGAACGTGACATGTCAGAGAAGCGCCAGCCACATGCCAGCTAAGAAGTCATGCTTATTGAGTGTTTTCTTTTTCCTCCAAAATGTAATTTTCCTTTTTCACTTTTGTAATTCTTTTATTTTACTAGGAGTAGTATAAATACCCCAAGGAGTACTGAAGAAGGGGTTAAGCAGTCAGTTTTAGATCCACTTTTACACTTCATTTTTGAGTACTTTTTGAGCTATGAGTAGCTAACTTCCCTCTCATTGAGAGAGGGAGCTCTGTTGTACTTGATGGATTGATGATAGTGAAATCCTTCTTCTCTTCATCTTCTCTTTGATTTGCTAGAAGAAATTTCATTCTTAATGCTTAGTATTCAATTATCTTGGTAAAGAGATTGAATGCAATTGGGTTTTATGGGAACCATGGGAAAGGAAAGATGAAACCATGCTTGAAATCCCTTCTCACACTAGAGTAGAATCTGGGTTTTGGTGTTTGGATATGTGACATATAATCCTCCCTCTACCTGGACCCATAATGGTGTGTGGTATAATCAAGGACCAAGCATATCTCTCTTCATGAGCAATTAGACCAAGGAATTGGCTATTGATCAAGATATGAGAGATTGAGTCCCCAAGGGATTGGGGCTCAATCAATCATGATTGCCAAGAGGTCAATGAGTTGCATAATTGAAGATGATATAAGCTAGATTTGATCCAAAGAGACAACATCTCCCAATATCAATGAATTTTCCCCATTCTTATCTATCCATTTCTTTACTGCTTATTTTTACATTCAGCAATTCCCCATTCCCATTTACATTCAAGTCATTTATGATTCTGCCCTTTACTTTCTGCCATTTATATTTCTGCACTTTATTGCTTTTCTTTACATTCTAGCCATTTACATTTATGTCATTTACAATTCTGCACTCTACAATCCTATTGATCTGTTTGACTAATTCATCAATTAATTAAAACTGCTCGAATTTGCCAATCTTTGTGGATACGATCCCACTCCACTGTGGGTTATTACTTAACGATAATTTTGGTGTGCTTGCCAAAAGGACTAATTCACCAATTTTGAATGGGGTGTGAATTTTGGTCATCAAGTTTTATGGCGCCGTTGTCGGGGATTGGCTTAAATTTGAAAGTGATTAAATCAATTAAAGAGCTAGATTAAGCAATTTAAATTCCTTGTTATTTTATTTTATTTAGCACCTTTTATTTTCTTTTATTTTGAGTTCTATTTCTTTCTTATTTGAGTATTTTTTTTTACATATTTCCACTCTTCTAACTGTTTGATTAATTGCACTACTCACACTAACATCCACTCTAACAAGAGTAACTTCTTCATTCAGTTTTTCTTTTTCTTCTCTTGTTTTTGCCTTGTTGGTTGTATGACAGGTAGAAGAAGTGGTGCTTCAACTTCCTTTGATTCTGAACCTGAGAGGACCTTCCTTAGATTAAGGAGGGAAGCAAGAGGGAAAGGAGTCGTTGGTGCTGAGGAAGAGGAAGAGTATTTTGAAATAAACATGGAGGAGAACATGGAGAACCACCATGAAGAAGAAGCTCACAATGCTAGAGGAGGCCCAGTAAATCATGATAGGCAAGAAAGGAGAGTCTTAGGCTCCTACATCAACCCAAACCCAGGAAATTGTGGGAGCAGCATCCTCAAGCCAACAATTCATGCCAATAATTTTGAGCTGAAACCTCAGCTCATCACACTTGTTTAGAACAATTGCTCATATGGAGGAACTGTCCAAGAAGACCATAATCAACATCTCAGCAAATTCTTGAGGATATGTGATACTGTAAAGTCTAACGGGGTACACCCCGACATTTATAAACTACTCTTGTTCCCTTTTTCACTCAGAGATAAGGCAGCAAAGTGGTTGGAATCATTCTCCAAGGATAGCCTAACTACATGGGAGGAGGTCGTGAACAGATTCCTTGCAAGATTTTACCCCCCACAAAGAATCAATAGGCTGAGAGCTGAGGTGCAAACTTTCAGACAACAAGATGGAGAAACACTCTATGAGGCCTGGGAGAGATTCAAAGATCTGACAAGAATATGCCCACCAGAAATATTCAATGAATGGGTACAACTACACATCTTTTATGAGGGACTATCATATGAAGCAAAGAAGGCTGTGGATCATTCTTCAGGAGGCTCACTCAACAAGAAGAAAACCATTGAAGAGGCCATAGATGTCATTGAGATTGTACCTGAAAATGAGTATTTCTATGCTTCAGAAAGGACTCAGAAGAAGGGAGTACTAGAGCTCAACTCTGTAGATGCTTTGTTAGCTTAGAACAAAGCAATTTCAGCTCAAATAGCAGCTCTAACCAAAAAGATGGAGGCCAACCACGCCTCAGTCATTCAAGACTAAACTCCCCAACAAGAAGGGAATGCACCAGAATCTGAAGGTGACTGGGAACAAGCCAATTATGTGAACAATTCATCCAGACCACCATATGACCCACACTCTAAGACATACAACCCAGGTTGGAAGAACCACCCAAACTCTGGGTGGGGAAATTGTAACGACCCAATTTTCAGTAAGCCTAGGACATATCAGAAATTGAGTGCTACCAATTTGTCATCCTAATTATTATCTATTATTTATTATATGAGCCTGATTCGTTGTTAGAAGCGTAGTTAGTTAGCGAGGTACGTTTTTTTTAAAATATTTGGATTAATAAACAGAATCATTTATAATCAATTCACAAATAATAACAGATAAAACAGTTATAAACAACCACACATAAATACATCACAAGTAGTTAACAACATTCGGTGATTCAGCCTTTATTAGAATATAGACTGTTAGTTAGAACACCCATAGATATAGCTAAATAATATCTATATACATATATATACATACAACATCCCAGGTCCTGACCTGTTCAAGAGGTCCCTAATCTGGCACCTAGGCTAGCCTAGACTCTATACTCATCTAGTCCCTCTAAACTACTAAAACGAGGGAAAGTACGTTCTAAGTCTTCAAAAATCAAGTCAGGTCAAATGTCATCAAAAGGTGGAAGGGCGTCTACTACTCTTCCGCACAATCATACATTGCCATATGACATCCCACTGGTACGCCATCAAGTAGCCACACAACAGGAGTCTCGTACACAAGATTTAGGCTAAAGTGCACATACGAACGGGGTACAGACGTTGGCTGGTCTCTCAGTATATACATATAAACAGAAAACGAGATTCACCCTAGACTCAGAAGACTACCTAGAGTGGAATCCTTTTTGCGAACGGTCGTTAGTAAACTACGGAAGGGTACTCATGCTTCCATCTGAAGGGGGAAGGGAGAGAGAAGGGGTAAGAACTAGGGAGTTCTTAGTAGGGTCAGGGTTATTAGTTACGTTCATTTATTTGGGGTCGATTAGCAGACAAATAACATAATATAGCGAAGCAGTAAACAGGAGATAAAGATAGAAAGAGAAAGTAGAGATAACAGAAAGCAGAACACAAACAAAAGAATACAAGAAAATAAAACACAAAAATAGCATGCAAGCAGACAAACATAAAGAAATAGACCACACACAGAAAGGAATGCATCAGAAAATGATGCGCAGACAAGAATGATGCATGTCTAGCCCTAGTGCAGGTAATGAGCTCATTTGTCGGTTACATACCCGCTCCCGATGTTACCCGGAGTCCTTTGACCAGGTAAGGCTTTCCTGTTGGCAGTGTTCCTCGCAAGAGTCCTTTGACTTGCGAGGCAAACTACTGCAAGAGTCCTTTGACTTGCATGGCGGAGCTAGTTAACTTATATTTTCCCACCACACTCACTTTAAGAGTCCTTTGACTTACAAGAGCACACACACACACTCTCACTGTAAGAGTCCTTTGACTTACAGGAGTATATTGTAGTTGTGTTTTCTCGATACCTCTATAAGAGTCCTCTGACATACAGAATAGCATTATAGCTAAGTATCCCAGGGAAGCACTCTTAGTGGTCGTACCACCATCTATCTGACTGCTTTCACGCAACAGATCATCACATAATCATTCTCATTATCATCACTCATTATCACTTTCACATTCTTATGCAGTACCTCTTTCATTCTCTGTTCAATTATACTATACGAATTTAATCATACTATACAAACTTTACATCTTTCACTTTTACAAAAGCTTGGCTCAAACCATTTCTCTTTATCATATTACTTATTTTTCTTTTTATCTCTTTACTTTTCTCTGATTACTCTTTCTTCTATATCTATTTCACTCCTTTTCTCTTTATCTATTTACTTTACTCTGGTTACTCTGTGCTCTGTGTTTCTTTACTCTGCTCTGATTACTCTGTTCTCTGTCTCTCTCTACTCTGCTCTGATTTCTCTGTTTAACGTATGTATTTAAAGCTTATATAAATTTCGGTATGAATAGTTAGTCTGTCCCAAGTATAGGTTCATTAAGTCTATACTGGAACAGTTTAACTTTTCATATAATACCTAACCCTAGTCGTAACTCAAGGACTAACTATGTTGCCCTAGTTCGTTCACTAATCTCTGTCTGTTTTTCTGTCATTAAAATTTTACAGACTTTTTCTTCGATTCTTATCTTTTCTTCAACTTTTTATCATTCATTTATCTTTGCCTCACTAACCTGTTCTTACCACTCCCTAAGTATTTTATGAAGGTAATTATGAGATTCTGCACTTAAAGTTGTCTTTCTAAAGCTTTTACGGAAAACTGCCTTTTCCGCATTATTTTATTATTTTATTAAAATATTATTTTTAATTAAATATTATTGTTTAATATTTTATTATTATTTATTATTTCATCATT
Source organism: Arachis ipaensis (assembly GCF_000816755.2). Taxonomy (NCBI): domain Eukaryota; kingdom Viridiplantae; phylum Streptophyta; class Magnoliopsida; order Fabales; family Fabaceae; genus Arachis; species Arachis ipaensis. The sequence continues at coordinate 59,967,100 of NC_029787.2, read as the reverse complement.
AAATTTTCGAAAATTACCCCACTTTAACTTTTAACCTTTTAAATTCACTTTTTACCACCCGTAACTTTTAATATTTCTACTTTAACCACCATTACTTTCAGAAATTACAAAATAACCCCTCAAACACCAAAATATTTACTTCCTTGCCCTTTCTAAGATCTAAAAGCTGTTCTTCAATGTTCTTCATCACACTCAAAGTGTTCTTCGTGTTCTTCGTAAATTCTTCAGATTCTTTCTCTGTTTTTACCCGTTTTTCAGTCTTCTCAGCAACCCATCTTTTACCAAAATTCAATTTAAGGATTAGGATTCGTTTTTCCAGATGCACTCAAGAACATGTTTCATAGCTTGAATATCATCAAATTTCATCAAATTTTCACCAAAATTCAACAAGAATCACTCATATAAATCATGAATTTCAAGCACAACCAAACCATATCATAATCACACAACTCAAACACAATCAATCAAGATTAAATTTGTCAAACCCTACCTGGTTTTGCTGCTCCTAATTCGGTTATACTTTCAGGTGGTCCTTAAGCACTTTTTTCTCCTAAATTACATCAAGAACAACTTTAAATCCAAAAACCCTCAACTGACCAAATCTTGCTCAGAACATTAGGAAGGGATATCTCACCTTAGACTTGCTGCAAAATTAACATTTCTTGGCCCTCAAGTCAAGTTAAGCATGATTCCTAAGGAAGAACATCAAGAAAACACATGTTTAAGCATGTTTCCTTCAAAAGCGAATTGAAGAGGGAGGGAGACAGCCATCTCACCTTATTTCCAGCCTTGATAAGTTACATGGTTATGTAGAGGAAGAAGAGGAGATCATTTTGTTGAAATCGGAGTTTTGATTTGAGTTTTGGTTTAGAAGAAATCAAGCTTTGAAGATTAAGTGTTCATGAAGTTTTCTCTCTTTTCTCTCCTTTCAATTTCGGCCAAAGGGAGTAAATTACCTGCCTTGGAGTGTCTTGGGGGTGTAAGGCGAGTTGTGATTGGTTGGCTTGGAGGTGTGTTAAAATAATATTAAAATATTTCTGGTGTATAACTACTAAAACTAGGTGTATTGGAACACTTATAAAAACATCTCTAAAAATTGTTTTCTAAGATACTAGCATAAATGACACTAGTAACATATTTATTATGAGAATAAAACATGTATAATGAGGCCTTAGCATTGCTAAAGTTATCAGAGAGTGCTGGTGCTAAGTTGCGCCAGTAAATTGTGAACCCGTTAAACCAATTTCCTGTTTTTAACTAAAACAGACCAGGTAACCTTATAATATCATTCAAGCATCTTCTAATACTAATATAATGATAATATTATACTATTATCTCTCTTCTCTCATGAGTCGAGTCCGGTTTGTCAAACTGATACTATTTACGAAAACTACAATCAGAACTCCTAACCGATACGATTCAAAAACTAGGTTCTTCGTGATTGCGTTGTCGGGCTTGTCTCAACTAAGGTCCTGAGTTAAAAATAATATAATGACAATGAGGATTGAGATGCTTGATGATACATCAGAGGTGTTCCGTTTACTGATCTTCCGGAGAAATCCGTACTTTCAGAAAAGATCTCATATACTCGAAAATCAGAGTTGTTACATTCTACCCTCCTAAAAGAAAATTTTGCCCTCAAAATTTCAGCCACGTGCAAGAATCCTTCTTCAAACGGTCTATTTCCTTCAAGCCATCCTGACAGAAAGATCGGTCCGTTCCTTACAGCATCCAAATCTAACATAGTCATTGCCATGTATATCATAACAGCTATTAGGATAGCTGGTCTCACATCGATTTGTCGTTTGGATCTCGATTAAACCATGCCTATCCACAGTCACTGAGGTCTTATCCGCACCAAATAATCAATATTAAGATGATCAGTCTTAATATCTTAAGTTAAACACGAACATTCCCAAAATGAGAACTCAAAGACATTTATGCCAAATGTATCTTAAAGATACCCTAATGGCGTGAGACACACAAGCAGAGTATGCAATGAAGCATAGTCAGTCCACTCCCCAGGCTCTACTGGGAACGAACTGCTCTGATACCAAATTGTAATGACCCAATTGTCAGTATGCCTAGGACATACCAGAAACTGAGTGCTACCAATTTGTCATCCTAATTATTATCTATTATTTATTATATGAGCTTGATTCGTTGTTAGAAGCGTAGTTAGTTAGCGAGGTACTTTTTTTTTTGAAAATATTTGGATTTTTAAACAGAATCATTTATAATCAATTCACAAATAATAACAGATAAAACAGTTATAAACAACCACACATAAATACATCACAAGTAGTTGACAACATTCGGTGATTCAGCCTTTATTAGAATATAGACTATTAGTTAGAACACCCATAGATATAGCTAAATAATATCTATATACATATATATACATACAACATCCAGGTCCTGACCTGTTCAAGAGGTCCCTAAGCTGGCACCTAGGCTAGCCTAGACTCTATACTCATCTAGTCCCTCTAAACTACAAAAGCGAGGGAAAGTACGTTCTAAATCTTCAAAAATCAAGTCAGGTCGAATGTCATCAAAAGGTGGAAGGGCGTCTACTACTCTTCCGCATGATCATACATTGCCATATGATGTCCCACTGGTACGCCATCAAGTAGCCACACAACAGGAGTCTCGTACACAGGATTTAGGCTAAAGTGCACATACGAATGGGCTGCAGACGTTGGCTGGTCTCTCAGTATATACATATAAACAGAAAACGAGATTCACCCTAGACTCAGAAGACTACCTAGAGTGGAATCCTTTTTGTGAACGGTCGTCAGTGAACTACGGAAGGGTACTCATGCTTCCATCTGAAGGGGGAAGGGAGAGAGAAGGGGTAAGAACTGGGAAGTTCTTAGTAGGGCCAGGGTTATTAGTTATGTTCGTTTATTTGGGGTCGATTAGCAGACAAATAACATAATATAGCAAAGCAGTAAACATGAGATAAAGATAGAAAGAGAAAGTAGAGACAACAGAAAGCATAACACAAACAAAAGAATACAAGAAAATAAAACACAGAAATAGCATGCAAGCAGACAAACATAAAAAAATGGACCACACACAGAAAGGAATGCAGCAGAGAATGATGCGCAAACAAGAATGATGCATGTCTAGCCCTAGTGCAGGTAATGAGCTCATTTGTTGGTTACATACCCGCTCCCGACATTACCCGGAGTCCTTTGACCAGGTAAGGCTTCCCTGTAGGCAATGTTCCTTGCAAGAGTCCGTTGACTTTCGAGGCAAACCACTGCAATAGTCCTTTGACTTGCAAGGCGGCACTAGCAACCCACTGCAAGAGTCCTTTGACTTGCATGACGGAGCTAGTTAACATATATTTGCCCACCACACTCACTGTAAGAGTCCTTTGACTTACAGGAGCACACACACACACTCTCACTGTAAGAGTCCTTTGACTTACAGGAGTATATTGTAGTTGTGTTTTCTCGATACCTCTGTAAGAGTCCTCTGACTTACAGAATAGCATTATAGCTAAGTATCCCAGGGAAGCACTCTTAGTGGTCGTACCACCATCTATCTGACTGCTTTCACGCAGCAGATCATCACATAATCATTCTCATTATTATCATTCATTATCACTTTCACATTCTTATGCAGTACCTCTTTCTTTCTCTGTTCAATTATACTATACAAACTTTACATCTTTCACTTTTACGAAATCTTGGCTCAAACCATTTATCTTTATCATATTACTCCTTTCTCTTTATATCTCTTTACATTTCTCTGATTACTCTTTCTTCTGTATCTGTATCACTCTTTTTCTCTTTATCTCTTTACTTTACTCTGGTTACTCTGTGCTTTGTGTTTCTTTACTCTACTCTGATTACTCTGTTCTCTGTCTCTCTCTACTCTGCTCTGATTTCTCTATTTAACGTATGTATTTAAAGCTTATGTAAATTTCGGTATGAATAGTTAGTCTGTCCAAAGTATAGGTTTATTAAGTCTATAATGAAACAGTTTAACTTTTCATATAATACCTAACTCTGGTCGTATCATAAGGACTAACTATGTTGCCCTAGTTCGTTCACTAATCTCTGTCTGTTTTTCTGTCATTAAAATTTTACAGACTTTTTCTTTGATTCTTATCTTTTCTTCAACTTTTTATCTTTCATTTATCTTTGCCTCACTAATATGTTCTTACCACTCCCTAAGTGTTTTATGAAGGTAATTATGAGACTCTGCACTTAAAGTTGTCTTTCTAAAGCTTTTACGAAAAATATTATTTTTAATTATTTTTATTAAAATATTATTTTTAATTAAATATTATTATTTAATATTTTATTATTATTTATTATTTTATCATTAAATTTTCGAAAATTACCCCACTTTAACTTTGAACCTTTAAAATTCACTTTTTACCACCCGTAACTTTTAATATTTCTACTTTAACCACCATTACTTTCAGAAATTACAAAATAACCCCTCAAACACCAAAATATTTACTTCCTTGCCCTTTCTAAGATCTAAAAGCTGTTCTTCAATGTTCTTCATCACACTCAAAGTGTTCTTCGTGTTCTTCGTAAATTCTTCAGATTCTTTCTCTGTTTTTACCCGTTTTTCAGTCTTTTGAGCAACCGTTTTTTACCAAAATTCAAAATAAATTTCCAGCCACTAAAACCCCATATTTTTCACATGATTTCAACACAAATTGAAGCCCAATTTAAGGATTAGGGTTCGTTTTTCCAGCTGCGCTCAAGAACATGTTTCATAGCTTGAATATCATCAAATTTTATCAAATTTTCACCAAAATTTCAACAAGAATCACTCATATAAATCATCAATTTCAAGCACAGCCAAACCATATCATAATCACACAGCTCAAACACAATGAATCAAGATTAAATTCGTCAAACCCTACCTGGTTTTGCTGCTCCTAATTCGGTTATACTTTTAGGTGGTCCTTAAGCACTTTTTCCTCCTAAATCACATCAAGAACAAGTTTAAATCCAAAAACCCTCAATGGACCAAATCTTTCTCAGCACGTTAGGAAGGGATATCTCACCTTAGACTTGCTGGAAATTAACGTTTCTTGGCCCTCAAGTCAAGTTAAGCATGATTCCTAAGGAATAACATCAAGAAAACACATGTTTAAGCATGTTTCCTTGAAAACCGAATTGAAGAGGGAGGGAGACAGCCATCTCACCTTATTTCCAGCCTTGATAAGTTACATGGTTATGTAGAGCAAGATGAGAGGATCATTTTGGTGAAATTGGAGTTTTGATTTGAGTTTTGGTTCAGAAGAAATCAAGCTTTGAAGATTCAGTGTTCATGAAGTTTTCTCTCTTTTCTCTCCTTTAAATTTCGGCCAAAGGGAGTAAATGACCAGCCTTGGAGTGTCTTGGGGGTGTAAGGTGAGTTGTGATTGGTTGGCTTGGAGGTGGGTTAAAATAATATTAAAATATCTCTGGTGTATAACTACTAATACTAGGTGTATCGGAACACTTGTAAAAACATCTCTAAAAATTATTTTCTGAGCTACTAGCATAAATGACACTAATAACATATTTATTATGAGAATAAAATATGTAAAATGAGGCCTTAGCATTGCTAAAGTCATCAGAGAGTGCTGGTGCTAAGCTGGGCCAATAAATTGTGAACCCGGTGTATCAAAACATAGTCATTGCCATGTATATCATAACAACTATTAGGATAGCTGGTCTCACATCGATTTGTCATTTGGATCTCGATTAAACCATGCCTATCCACAGTCATTGAGGTCTTATCCGCACCAAATAATCACTATTAAGGTGATCAGTCTTAATATCTCAAGTTAAGCACGAACATTCCCAAAATGAGAACTCAAAGACATTCATGCCAAATGTATCTTAAAGATACCCTAATGGCGTGAGACACACAAGCAGAGTATGTAATGAAGCATAGTCAGTCCACTCCCCAGGCTCTACTGGGAACGAACTGCTCTGATACCAAATTGTAACGACCCAATTGTCAGTATGCCTAGGACATACCAGAAACTGAGTGCTACCAATTTGTCATCCTAATTATTATCTATTATTTATTATATGAGCCTGATTCGTTATTAGAAGCGTAGTTAGTTAGCGAGGTACTTTTTTTTTGAAAATATTTGGATTAATAAACAGAATCATTTATAATCAATTCACAAATAATAACAGATAAAACAGTTATAAACAACCACACATAAATACATCACAAGTAGTTGACAACATTCGGTGATTCAGCCTTTATTAGAATATAGACTGTTAGTTAGAACAATGATGAGCGGATAATTTATACGCTTTTTGGCATTGTTTTTAGTATGTTTTTAGTAGGATCTAGTTACTTTTAGGGATGTTTTTATTAGTTTTTATGTTAAATTCACATTTCTGGACTTTACTATGAGTTTGTGTGTTTTTCTATGATTTCAGGCATTTTCTGGCTGAAATTGAGGGACTTGAGCAAAAATCAGATTCAGAGGTTGAAGAAGGACTGCTGATGCTGTTGGATTCTGACCTCCCTGCACTGAAAGTGAATTTTCTGGAGCTACAAAACGCAACATGGCGCACTTCCAATGGCGTTTGAAAGTAGACATCCAGGGCTTTCCAGCAATATATAATTGTCCATACTTTGGCTGAGTTTAGACGATGCAAAAGGGCGTTGAATGCCAGTTCTACGCTGCAGTCTGGAGTTAAACGCCAGAAACACGTCACGAACCAGAGTTGAACGCCAGAAACACGTTACAAACTGGCGTTCAACTCCAAGAATGACCTCTGCACGTGTAAACTTCAAGCTCAGCCCAAGCACACACCAAGTGGGCCTCGGAAGTGGATTTATGCATCAATTACTAACTTCTGTAAACCTTAGTAACTAGTTTAGTATAAATAGGACTTTTTACTATTGTATTAGAGATCTTTGGAAGATCTTCAGATCATCTTATGATTTTTAGTTCATCTTTAAATCATATTGATCACGTTTGGGGGCTGGCCATTCGGCCAAGCCTGAACCTTTCACTTATGTATTTTCAACGGTATAGTTTCTACACTCCATAGATTAAGGTGTGGAGCTCTGCTGTTCCTCACGAATTAATGCAAAGTATTACTGTTTCTCTATTCAACTCAACTTATTCCGCTTCTAAGATATTCATTCGCAATTCAATATGAATGTGATGAACGTGACAATCATCATCATTCCCATACGAACGCTTGCCTGACAACCACTTCCGTTCCACCTTAGATTGGATGATTATCTCTTGGATCTCTTAATCAGAATCTTCGTGGTATAAGCTAGATTGATGGCGGCATTCATGAGAATCCGGAAAGTCTAAACCTTGTCTGTGGTATTCCGAGTAGGATTCAGGGATTGAATGACTGTGACGAACTTCAAACTCGCGAGTGCTGGGCATAGTGACAGACACAAAAGGAGGGTGAATCCTATTCTAGTATGATCGAGAACCTCAGATGATTAGCCGTGCTGTGTTAGAGCATTTGGACCTTTTTCACAAGAGGATGGGATGTAGCCATTGACAACGGTGATGCCTCCAGATGATTAGCCATGCAGTGACAGCGCATCGGACCATTTTCACAGAGAGGATGAAAAGTAGCCACTGACAATGGTGATGCCCTTACATAAAGCCAGCCATGGAAAGGAGTAAGACTGATTGGATGAAGATAGCAGGAAAGCAGAGGTTCAGAGGAACGAAAGCATCTCTATACGCTTATCTGAAATTCCCACCAATGAATTACATAAGTGTTTCTATCTTTATTTTCTGTTTATTTATTATTTATTTTCGAAAACTCCATAACCATTTGATATCTGCCTGACTGAGATTTACAAGGTGACCATAGCTTGCTTTATACCGACAATCTCTGTGGGATCGACCCTTACTCACGTAAGGTTTTATTACTTGGACGACCCAGTGCACTTGCTGGTTAGTTGTGCGAAGTTGTGAAGTTATGTTTGGACCATGGTATTGTGCACCAGTTATTGGCACCATTGCCAGGGAGAGAATGAACAACAAATTTTACAACCTCAGGGATCACAATTTCGCATACCAAGTTTTTGGCGCCGTTGCCGGGGATTGTTCGAGTTTGGACAACTAACGGTTCATCTTGTTGCTCAGATTAGGTAATTTTCTTTTTGTTTTATTTTCAAAAAATTTTCAAAAATATTTCAAAAAAAAAAATTTCTCATCTGTTTTCGAAAACTATTCTAAATCTTTAAGAATGAATTCTAGTGTTTCATGAAGCATGTTGAAGCCTGGCTGGCTATAAAGCCATGTCTAAATTTATTTGGATTGGGGCTTCCAACCCAACATTATCAAGAGCAAGCTAGTTATTGCTAATCCACCTGCTGCTGTTCCTGATCCACCTGATCTACATGTTGAAGCTTGGCTGGCCATTGGCCATGTCTAGTGTTTTGGACCGGAGCTTTCACAAAAGCATGGCTGGCTAGTGAGCCATGTCTAATTCCTGGACTGAAGCTTTAGACTAACAATGCAAGATTCATGGAATTCATATTAAAAATTTTGGAATCCTTATTTTCCTTTTTCAAAATAATTTTCGAAAAAATCCAAAAAAATTAGAAAATCATAAAAATAAAAAATATTTCATGTTTCTTGTTTGAGTCTTGAGTTAATATTAAGTTTGGTGTAAATTGCATGTTTTAAAGTTTGCATAAAATTTTCGAAAAATTCATGCATTCATAGTGTTCTTCATGATCTTCAAGTTGTTCTGGTAAATCTTCTTGTTTGATCTTGATGTTTTCTTGTTTTGTGCCTTTTCTTGTTTTTCATGTGCATTTTTGCATTCATAGTGTCTGAACATGAAAGATTTCTAACGATTCAAACTTTAAGTTCTAGAATCATATCTTGTGATTTCTTGTGAATCAAGTCATTAATTATGATTTTAAAAAAAATCAAATCTTTTTCAAAACTAATTCTAATCATATCTTCCTATCATATATTTTTTTTTAAATCTTATCTTTTTCAAAAATTTGATTTTCAAATATCTTTTCTAACTTCTTATCTTCTTATCTTTTCAAAATTGATTTTCAAATCTTTTTCAACTAACTAATTGACTTTTTGTTTGTTTCTTATCTTTTTCAAAACTACCTAACTAACTCTCTCTCTCTAATTTTCGAAAATCTCTTCCCTCTTTTTCAAAAATTCTTTTTAATTAAATAGTTATTTCAATTTTCAATTTTAATTTGATTTCATTCCTAATTTTCGAAAATCACTAACCCCTTTTCAAAATTTTATTTTCGAAATTCCTCTCTCTCTCTCTCATCTCCTTCTATCTATTTATTCATCTACTAACACTTCATCTCACCCAAATTCGAACCCCCTCTTCTATCTGTGTTCAAATTTTCTCTTCTTCCCTTCTTTACATTACATTCTTTTTTTCTTTTACTCACACAGGGGAACCTCTATACCCGGGTAAAAAGGATCCCTATTATTATTTTTTTGTTCCCTTCTTTTTCATATATGCAGGAGCAAGGACAAGAACATTCTTGTTGAAGCAGACCCTGAACCTGAAAGGACTCTGAAGAGGAAACTAAGAGAAGCTAAAATACAACAATCCAGAGATAACCTTACAGAAATTTTCGAACAAGAAGAGGATATGGCAGCCGAAAATAATAATAATGCAAGGAGGATGCTTGGTGACTTTACTGCACCTAATTCCAATTTACATGGAAGAAGCATCTCCATCCCTACCATTGGAGCAAACAATTTTGAGCTTAAACCTCAATTAGTTTCTCTGATGCAACAAAACTGCAAGTTTCATGGACTTCCATCTGAAGATCCTTTTCAGTTCTTAACTGAATTCTTGCAGATCTGTGATACTGTTAAGACTAATGGAGTAGATCCTGAAGTCTACAGGCTCATGCTTTTCCCGTTTGCTGTAAGAGACAGAGCTAGAGTGCGGTTGGACTCTCAACCCAAGGATAGCCTGAACTCTTGGGATAAGCTGGTCACGACTTTCTTAGCCAAGTTCTTTCCTCCTCAAAAGCTGAGTAAGCTTAGAGTGGATGTTCAAACCTTCAGACAGAAGGAAGGTGAATCCCTCTATGAAGCTTGGAAGAGATACAAGCAACTAACCAAAAAGTGTCCTTCTGACATACTTTCAGAATGGACCATCCTGGATATATTCTATGATGGTCTGTCTGAATTAGCTAAGATGTCATTGGATACATCTGCAGGTGGATCCATTCACCTAAAGAAAA
>NC_029787.2:59937528-59956880 GCF_000816755.2 Arachis ipaensis | reverse complement strand
TTTTTCCATCATCCATTCAGCAACAGACAGAGAACTCTGAACAAAATACCTCTAATTTAGCAAACTTAGTCTCTGATCTATCTAAGGCCACTATGAGTTTCATGAATGAAACAAGGTCCTCCATTAGAAATTTGGAAGCACAAGTGGGCCAGCTGAGTAATAGAATCACTGAAACCCCTCCTAGTACTCTCCCAAGCAATACAGAAGAGAATCCAAAAGGAGAGTGTAAGGCCATTGAATTAATTACCATGGCTGAACCTGTAAGGGAGGTTGAGGATGTGAATCCCAGTGAGGAAGACCTCCTGGGACGTCCAGTGATCAATAAGGAGTTTCCCTCTAAGGAACCAAAGGAATCTGAGACTCATCTAGAGACCATAGAGATTCCATTGAACCTCCTTATGCCATTCATGAGCTCTGATGAGTATTCCTCTTCTGAAGAGAATGAAGATGTTACTGAAGAGCAAGTTGCCAAGTTCATTGGTGCAATCAGGAAGCTGAATGCCAATTTATTTGATAATGAGACTTGGGGAGATGAACCTCCCCTGTTCACCAATGAACAAAATGCATTGGATCAACTGAGATTGCCTCAGAAGAAACAGGATCCTGGGAAGTTCTTAATACCTTGTACCATAGGCACCATGACCTTTGAGAAGGCTCTATGTGACCTTGGGTCAGGAATAAGCCTCGTGCCACTCTCTGTAATGGAGAAACTGGGAATCTTTGAGGTACAAGCTGCTAAAAGCTCATTAGAGATGGCAGACAATTCCAGAAAACAGGCTTATGGACAAGTAGAGGACATATTAGTAAAGGTTGAAGGCCTTTACATCCCTGCTGATTTCATAATCCTAGATACTGGGAAGGATGAGGGTGAATCCATCATCCTTGGAAGACCCTTCCTAGCCACAGCAAGAGCTGTGATTGATGTTAACAGAGGTGAACTAGTCCTTTAATTGAATGAGGACTCCCTTGAGTTTAAAATTCAAGGACATCCTTCTGCAAACATGGAAAAGAGGCACAGTAAGCTTCTCTCAAAACAGAGTCAACCAGAGCCCCCACAATCAAACTCTAAGTTTGGTGTTGAGAGGCCACATCCAAACTCTAAGTTTGGTGTTGAACTCCAATATCCAAACTCTAAGTTTGGTATTGGGAAGTCTCAACAATGCTCTGAACATCTGTGAGGCTCCATGAGAGCCCACTGTCAAGCTATTGACATTAAAGAAGCGCTTGTTGAGAGGCAACCCAATTTTTATTTATCTAATTTTATTTTTATTTTTATTGTTCTTTCATGTTTTATTAGGTTCATGATCATGTGGAGTCACAAAATAAATCAAAAAAATTAAAAACAGAATCAAAAAGAGCAGAAGAAAAATCACACCCTGGAGGACGGACTTACTGGCGTTTAAACGCCAGTAAGGAGCATTTGGCTGGCGTTCAACGCCAGAACAGAGCATGGATCTGGCGCTGAACGCCAGAAACAAGCATAGAACTGGCGTTCAACGCCAGAAACATGCTGCATCTGGGCGTTGAACGCCCAGAACAAGCATCAGTTCGGCGTTTAAACGCCAGAATTTCATGCAAAGGCATTTTACATGCCTAATTGGTGCAGGGATGTAAATCCTTGACACCTCAAGATCTGTGGACCTCACAGGATCATCTCAGGATCTGTGGACCCCACAGGATCCCCACTTTCCCTCCTCATAATCCAAGATTCTTCCACATCTTCTTCTTCTTCTATTCTTTCTTCTTTTGCTCGAGGGCGAGCAACATTCTAAGTTTGGTGTGGTTTTCCATAACCATTGATGGCATCTAAGGCCAGAAAAACCTCTAGAAAGAGGAAAGGGAAGACAAAAGCTTCAATCAAGGGTCTATAACTCAGTGGTAGAACATTTGACTGCAAATCAAGAGATCCCTGAGATACCTCAGGGGATACATTTTTCCCCACACAATGAGGAAGGGACATTTGACTGCAAATCAAGGGTCTATAGCTCAGTGGTAGAACATTTGACTGCAACTAAGGGTGGAACATCAAGAGCACTCCATCATCCTTCATGAAATTAGAGAAAATCAAAGAGCAATGAGGGAGGAGCAACAAAGACAAGGAAGAGACATAGAAGAGCTCAAGGACATCATTGGTTCCTCAAGAAGGAAACGCCACCATCACTAAGGTGGACTCATTCCTTGTTCTTAAATTTTCTCTTTTTCATTTTCTTTATGTTAAATGCGTATCTATGTTTGTGTCTTATTACATGATCAGTAGTATTTAGTAACTATGTCTTAAAGTCATGAATGTCCTATGAATCCATCACCTCTCATAAATAAAAAATGTTTTAATTTAAAAGAACAAGAAGTACATGAGTTTCGAATTTATCCTTGAACTTGGTTTAATTATATTGATGTGGTGACAATACTTTTTGTTTTCTGAATGAATGCTTGAACAGTGCATACACTACAAGAAAAATACCCATTCAGCCACACTTTTTTTAAGTTACATTTGAAAAGGGTAGCCTATTCATAGAATAGGCTACGCTTTTCTCAGTGTTGCCTTTTTTTTAGAGAAAAGGAAACACAATTCTGGCATCATTTGAAAAGTGTAGCCTTATATATTATAGAAATCACTTATAAAGCATAGCCGTATGTTAATATCTATGGGTCCACTTTTTGTATCAAAGAGAATGCTTTTTGACGGTAGCCTATTAGTTAAGTTTTGGGTGCGTTTCAAAAGTGATGCCTTCCCTCTTTTTCCCAATTGAAAACAAACTCACAACACTTAGTGAAATTTTTGTTCCCACCAAAGCTCATTATTCCCTTACTAAAACTCACAACACTTAGTGAATCACAGCGCCTTTATCCCCTATCTGGAACCACACGAACCACAGTGCCTTTGTTCCTTCCAAAGCTCATCACTCATCATCGCGAAGAACCCTCTCTGAAACCCTCTCTGAAATTTTTGTTATCACAGCGCCATTATCCCCTTTCTGAAACCCTCTCACCATCGCGAAGAACCACACACAACACTCACTTTCGCCACTAACCGTCGTTCCGCTTCGCCCTCCTGCACTGAGCTGCACCGCTCTCAGCATCATCATCTCTGCGCTTCTCATTGTCCTTCCCCTTTCAGTTTCTCCATTCTCGGTTTCTCACCGTCGCTGGTGATTGTCGCCACCCAGTAACCAGTCACCGCCAGTCACCGTCGATGTTGATCGTCGCTGTTGCTGCACTGACCATCGCTCTTCTTCGCCGTTCTTCTCATCATCGTCTTCTCTGTGCTCACATCGTTGAGTATGTATTTATTGATTTCTATTTGGTTCTGCAATTTCAGAGGTTTAGGGTTCTGATTTTAGGGGTTTTAATTTGGGGGTTTTAATCTGTGAAATATGGGTTTATGAATTGTGATTTGATAACATGCATGCTGTTGTTGATGAAGATGCGTGGTTTAACAGATTATTTTTTTGCCTGTTTTGTACTTATAAATAACTAACTCATTTAGGGGAAATTGTTTCTAATAACCTGTTATTTATTAAGAATTAGAATGCTCATGATAAGACACAAGTAAAAACTGGAAGAAGTTAGGGAAAAGAGTATTGGCTTTGACAACAACGATAAAAATTTTTGTTCATTGAAATATTAATTCAATTGGACACAAGGGAAAACTTAAGAAAAAATATTAATTCCCTTATGCTCATGATTACTGATTGTAGATCCTTCTTCACGGGGCATCTACCTGAGGGAGGCTACTGCTTTCCAACAATCTACTGAGGTGAGAGCATAATCAGCTTGTGCACCATTGATGATCAAAGCATATCTTTAGGTCAGATATTTGAAAAAACTATGATTTGAAAATGGATTAAAGATTGGAATGTGGGAAAAATACTACTAGACATGCTACTTTTGCATTTGTCTTTACCAGCTAGGTCTCAACTTGGACCAAGGGAAAGGAGCCGATAGAGTAACAGCACCAGAAGTAGGCTTCTTGAATCCACCGGAAGAGGCCTCCGGTAGCGGCAAGCACTTTCACGACGACGTCCTTGATGCCAGAGCTAAGAATGTAAACACCCTGTCCCTCTCTCTCTCTCTCACACTTTGCGTAACAGAAAATTAGCTCAAATGCATTCAATATTTGTTTTTTTTTTCAAGGCAGGGTTTTGAGTTCTGAACTGGAACTAAAATACAATTGCATGTGGTAGTTTTTTAACTAATTAGAATCACTTTCAAAATTCCTTGAAAATGAAGTTGTGAAAGAAAGCATGTTGTAGTTTTGAAAAAATAAAGAGCAAGGCAGGGTTATTCCATGGCTGTTATGGAAACCAAATTATTGTTTCAGGATGGTCATCTTTGGTTTTTCTTTTCCCCTTTATTCGAGGTCAGACAGCAGGGGGAAAAAACTTGTTGCAGTGTGTGCTTCAATGCTTCTTGATTTGAGCAACTAGCTATTGATAAACTCTGCACTTGTGCTGACTATTATTGTTGAATCATTGATGTAGGTGTTGACTTATAGGTGTAAGTTGGTGTTACAAATTTTGATGGAATGGTTTGAACATTTCAGGATTACGATTTAGTGCAAGTTTATTTACACCTTCTCCATACTGCTGTGATCACTAAGAGGCAGAGGAGGAGTTGCTGTTTTAGTTTCCTCACCCCCCTTATTTTGGCCCCCCTGATCATATGTAATCTTTTAACAGGTTTTTCATGGCCAACCAATGCCTACTACTATTCCGGCAGCTCCACATCCTCCAACAATGCGTCCTAGGGTGCGGGCTAGAAGAGGACAGGCTACAGACCCACACAACATAGCTGAACGGGTGAGCTTTGGGATATTTGCACAAATACATGCTGTCTGCTGGTTATGGTGTTAAAATTTAAAGACGGGGTGTTTATTTTGTAGCTCAGTTCTTCATGTTACATTATGGTTACAGTTGCGCAAAGAAAGAATAGCAGAAAGAATCAGGGCTCTACAAGAACTGGTTCCAAGTGTCAACAAGGTATGTAACTGCTCTAATGCAGTTTGTGATCCTCTTTAATATTAGCAATAGTGAAATAGTACAAAAGGAAAGGAATATTGTCTTGTTTAGCCAAAAAAGTGAGAAAAGATGGTGTATTATGTTGACATTTATAGAGATATATCTATTATCATCCCCCACTTTCCTTTCTGGCTTGAAATTGTAAATGATAATGCCACACTTTAGTTTATTATCAACTTGTGAATAAGTGTATTCATGTCTTTCTCCTAAAACAAAAATGGGTCTTTTCATGGTGTGCATTTTGCCATTTTGTCCGCATTGTAGGTATCGTTCATTCACTACTTCTTTAGCTCATTAGATCTCCACTAACACTATTGCCTATCATAGGTCTTATCTTTCTTTTTACAATATAAATACTAAAATAGATGTTATTACTTATATCAAGGGGTTGGTTTGCTTTTCTATATATGGCCTAAGAAACAATATCTTTTACTTTTCCTCCAATTTTTTGTCTTTCAATAGGAAGATTTGATAGAAAATACAATAGAAGGAAGTAGCCATTTTCATAGAAATATGGAGGATCTGTATTTGTTTTAGTCTTCTGGTCTTTTCCCTGTCAATATATTGTTCCAATAGATATGATATTTGCAGATATATATATAATGTAATTTATGTAGCGAATTGGCACCTTGAAAATTATTTTCATATAAATGAGTAAATGTGTTCTTTGGATTTAGAATATGGCATCTGCCTCTGGACCTATTGAGTTGTCAAATTAAGATTGTGCTTGTCCGCAACTCCACATATAGATTAAATCTCCTGATCCACTTTTCATGCAATTGTTTCATTGAGCATAAATAACAAAAACATGCTTGAAAAGGATAAAAAGAGGGATACCATGCCCACATATTTTGACTTGATGTGTACTAAATTTTTTATACTTCTTGAAGCTTGAAATTAATCTACTGGTTTCAGGGGATATTTCTTTTAATAATTTCTTTGAAGGTAGTTTTGCTCTGTTTGCATGACCGCCCTCTGTTTCATTAAAAAGACAATAACACTGAATTGTTCTAACATTTTTAATATTATTGTGCTTTTTCTCTTGATCAGACGGATAGAACTGTAATGTTAGATGAAATAATTGATCTGTATTTGTTTATTTCAGATACTGCACTTATTTAATTGATCTGTCCTATTTCTATCCAAGGAACAAGCTTTTTCCTTCTTCGATTCCGCCTGCTCTGCTCTTCTGCCCTGTGCTATCCGGTTCTGCCCTAATTTCCACCTTCTTCTAGGTTGTCTACTGGCAAAAATGGAAGCTGAAAAGCGTAGCCTTTGGTCCTGGACAGCATCAATTGAAAAGCGTAGCCTATTCCCAAACGCCAAAAGCGTAGCCCTTGGTGCAGAAAAGCGTAGCCTTTGAGAATAGGCAACGGCCAAATAGGAATCACCCCAAAAAGCGTAGCTGTAGCCTAAAAAGCGTAGCCGTAGCCTAAGACATCATTTTTTTTCACTTTTGGCTACACTTTTCAAGTGTACCTAAATGGGTGTTTTTCTTGTAGTGATATGTCTTTTGAAGTTGTTGTTTAAGAATGTTAAATATGTTGGCTCTTGAAAGAATAATGACAAGGAGACATGTTATTTGATAATCTGAAAAATCATAAAAATGATTCTTGAAGCAAGAAAAAGCAGTGAATACAAAAGCTTGCAGAAAAAAATAGAAAAAAAAATAGCAAAAAAAAAATAGAAAAAGAAAAAGCAAGCAAAAAAAGCCAAAAGCTCTTAAAACCAAAAGGCAAGAGCAAAAAGCCAATAACCCTTAAAACCAAAAGGCAAGGGTAAATAAAAAGGATCCCAAGGCAACTCTAAGTTCCTATAGATGCCAATCATTCTGAACCTCAATGGATAAAGTGAGATGCCAAAACTATTCAAGAGGCAAAAAGCTACAAGTCCCGCTCATCTGATTGGAGCTATGTTTCATTGATATTTTGCAATTTATAGTATATTCTCTTCTTTTTATCCTATTTGATTTTCAGTTGCTTGGGGACAAGCAACAATTTAAGTTTGGTGTTGTGATGAGCGGATAATTTATATGCTTTTTGGCATTGTTTTTTAGTATGTTTTTAGTAGGGATCTAGTTACTTTACTATGAGTTTGTGTGTTTTTCTGTGATTTCAGGCATTTTCTGGCTGAAATTGAGGGACTTGAGCAAAAATCAGATTCAGAGGTTGAAGAAGGACTGCTGATGCTGTTGGATTCTGACCTCTCTGCACTCAAAGTGGATTTTCTAGAGCTACAGAACTCAAAATGGCGTGCTTTCAATTGCATTGGAAAGTAGACATCTAGGGCTTTCCAGATATATATAATAGTCCATACTTTGGCCGAGTTTAGACGACGCAAAAGGGCATTGAACGCCAGTTCTACGCTGCAGTCTGGAGTTAAACGCCAGAAACACGTCACGAACCAGAGTTGAACGCCAGAAACACGTTACAAACTGGCGTTCAACTCCAAGAATGACCTCTCCACGTGTAAACTTCAAGCTCAGCCCAAGCACAAACCAAGTGGGCCCCGGAAGTGGATTTATGCATCAATTACTTACTTCTGTAAACCCTAGTAACTAGTTTATTATAAATAGGACTTTTTACTATTGTATTAGAGATCTTTGGAAGATCTTCGGATCATCTTATGATTTTTAGTTCATCTTTGAATCATATTGACCACGTTTGGGGGCTGGCCATTCGGCCATGCCTGAACCTTTCACTTATGTATTTTCAACGGTAGAGTTTCTACACCCCATAGATTAAGGTGTGGAGCTCTGCTGTTCCTCACGAATTAATGCAAAGTACTACTGTTTCTCTATTCAACTCAACTTATTCCGCTTCTAAGATATTCATTCGCAATTCAATATGAATGTGATGAACGTGACAATCATCATCATTCCCATACGAATGCGTGCCTGACAACCACTTTCGTTCCACCTTAGATTGGATAATTATCTCTTGGATCTCTTAATTAGAATATTTGTGGTATAAGCTAGATTGATGGCGGCATTCATGAGAATCCAGAAAGTCTAAACCTTGTCTGTTCAATTATCACTTTCACATTCTTATGCAGTACCTCTTTCTTTCTCTATTCAATTATACTATACGAATTCAATCATACTATACAAACTTTACATCTTTCACTTTTATAAAATCTTAGCTCAAACCATTTCTCTTTATCATATTACTCCTTTCTCTTTATATCTCTTTACATTTCTCTGATTACTCTTTCTTCTGTATCTATATCACTCTTTTTCTCTTTATCTCTTTACTTTACTCTGGTTACTCTGTGCTTTATGTTTCTTTACTCTACTCTGATTACTCTGTTCTCTGTCTCTCTCTACTCTGCTCTGATTTTTCTGTTTAACGTATGTATTTAAAGCTTATGTAAATTTCGGTATGAATAGTTAGTCTGTCCCAAGTATAGGTTTATTATGTCTATACTGAAATAGTTTAACTTTTCATATAATACCTAAACCTGGTCATAACTCAAGGACTAACTATGTTGCCCTAGTTCGTTCACTAATCTCTGTCTGTTTTTCTGTCATTAAAACTTTACAGACTTTTTCTTCGATTCTTATCTTTTCTTCAACTTTTTATCTTTCATTTATCTTTGCCTCACTAATATGTTCTTACCACTCCCTAAGTGTTTTATGAAGGTAATTATGAGACTCTGTACTTAAAGTTGTCTTTCTAAAGCTTTTACGGAAAATTACCTTTTCCGCATTATTTTATTATTTTTATTAAAATATTAGGAAGATGAGATGATCATTTTGGTGAAATCGGAGTTTTGATTTGAGTTTTGGTTCAGAAGAAATCAAGCTTTGAAGATTAAGTGTTCATGAAGTTTTGGGGGTGTCTTGGGGGTGTAAGGTGATTTGTGATTGGTTGGCTTGGAGGTGGGTTAAAATAATATTAAAATATCTCTGGTGTATAACTACTAAAACTAGGTGTATCGGAACACTTGTAAAAACATCTCTAAAAATTATTTTCTGAGCTACTAGCATAAATGACACTAATAACATATTTATTATGAGAATAAAATATGTATAATGAGACCTTAGCATTGCTAAAGTCATCAGAGAGTGCTGGTGCTAAGCTGGGCCAGTAAATTTTGAACCCGATTAAACCGATTTCCTGTTTTTAACTAAAACAGACCATGTAACCTTATAATATCATTCAAGCATCTTCTAATACTAATATAATGATAATATTATACTATTATCTCTCTTCTCTCATGAGTCGAGTCCGGTTCGTCAAACTAAGACTATTTACGAAAACTACAATTAGAACTCTTAACCGATACGGTTCAAAAACTAGGTTCTTCGCGATTGTGTTGTCGGGCTTGTCTCAACTAAGGTCCTAAGTTAAAGATAATATAATGACAATGAGGATTGAGATGCTTGATGATACATCAGAGGTGTTCCCTTTACTGATCTTCCGGAGAAATCCGTACTTTCAGAAAAGATCTCATGTACTCGAAAATCAGGGTTGTTACAAAAATCAACAAAACCACAACCAGGGTTGTTACAACAAGCCTTATTCATCAAATCAGCATTTCAACCACAACCCCAACAATCAAACAGGGAACCATAGACCCTACCACAACTCACAAAACACATCATACCATAGTAACCAACCCACACACAACAACCTCAATCATGATACACCATCCTCAACTATGCAACCATGTGAGATCAAGACCAACTTTGAGAGAATGGAAGCTGCAATAGCACAACTGTCCTCACAAATTACAGGAGCAGTCTCCACCCTCATGGAAAGACAAGCACAAACTGACAGAAGGATAGATGCTAAT
The DNA here is from genome assembly GCF_000816755.2 of Arachis ipaensis. NCBI lineage: Eukaryota > Viridiplantae > Streptophyta > Magnoliopsida > Fabales > Fabaceae > Arachis > Arachis ipaensis. The sequence goes on along the minus strand of NC_029787.2, from coordinate 59,947,065 downwards.
CAAGAGGAATACAGGTCAAATCTGAAAAATCAAGGCGCAGCAATCTCAAAGTTGGAAGCATAAGTGGGGATTTTGTCCAAGAAAATACCACTTCCCACACACACATTTCCTAGTGATACCATGGCTAACCCAAGAGGGGAATGCAAAGCCATTACTCTAAGAAGTGGGAAGGTTGTGATGCATGGAAACTTGTCTTTCAACAATTTCCCTCAGCAAGTATACCGAATTGTCGTCAAGTAAAAACTCACAAGAGAGTGAGGTCGAATCCCATAGGGATTGATTGGTCAATCAACTTTAATTAGAGGAATGTTCTAGTTGAGCTAAGCAGAATTTGATGTGAGAGTTACAGGAAATTAAATGGTGGGAAAGTAAATAGCAGAAAATGTAAATACTGGAAATAAAGAGCTGAATGTAAATGGCGGAAAGTAAATTATAGAATGTTAGATGGGGATTTGGGAAGATGAGCATAAAAGTAAATTGTAGAAATTAAAGAGAATGGGTGAGATCAGAAATGGGGAAGTCGTTGGGTTTAGGAGATGTTGCATTCTCCGGATCAAGTTCATTTTCATCTCTTCCTCAATCAATGCATTTATTGATCTCCTTGGTAATCTTAAGTGATTGAATTCCAATTCCTTGGTAATTCAATCTCTTAAATCTTGATCAATAGCCAATTCCTTGGTCCAATTGCTCATAAGAAGAGATGAAGTATGGTCACTAATTATACCACATGTATTTCCAAATCAAAGTGTTGGTAGGATTATATGTCACTATATCCATCCAAACCCCAATTTGGTCCAACATGAGAAAGTATTTCTAGCATGATCTCTTCATTCCTCTTCCAAGGTTCTGATGAGATCCAAGTATGAATAGCTTCTTTTCCAAGACAACCATCCAATTGGATAAAGATTGAAAGCTTTCTAGTTAAATCAAGAGAAAAGAAAGAAGAAGAATAATAAAAACTATTATTGATCCATCAAATTACAACAGAGCTCCCTAACCCAATGAAAGGGGTTTAGTTGTTCATAGCTCTGGGAATGGAAAACAAAAATAGAGAATGCATTCTGAAAGTAAAACTAGAAGTTGAAGAGAAAGTAAAATTATACAGAGAGTGGTTCTCCCAGTCCAAAAGCTTCCCTCTAGTTCAAAACTACTCCTATATATACTACTCTTCTGCTCTTCTAGTTGGCTCTTCAAGTCTTGGGTATAGGCCTTTGGATTTTAAGTTGAAGCAGTTTGGAGTCTTCAGTGGGCTCAGCTTTACTTGCAGAGAAAGTGTGAAGTAGGCATGGATTTTAGCTAGGACGTTAGTGGTGTTAATGTTTAAGTGAAAATGTGGGTTCGAGAATGTTAGTGACAATCACCTTTTTCACTAACATTTCTAGCCCAAGATGGTTCACGTTAACTTCAACGTTAGTGGCACTTAACGTTATTGGAGTTTACCTTTTTCAATAATGTTGCTCTTAGCCCCCTTTTCTCACGTTAGAGTCCACGTTAGTATAACTAACATGGATCTTAACGTGGGCATGCCTTAGCCTAGAGAGCGTTAGTGACACTTACCTTTGTCACTAACGCTCCAATCACCCCTTCTTCCCACGTTAGAGTTCACGTTACTTAGGTTAACGTGACTTCTAACGTGGTAGTAATAGCCATCTCCAACGTTAGTGACAAAGGTGAGTGTCACTAACGTTGGCTCATCATTCCTTTCCTCTACGTTAGCTTCCACGTTAATGCAATTAACGTGGCAACTAACGTGGCTACTAGTGGCTTAGTCCAACGTTAGTGACAAAGGTGAGTGTCACTAACATTGGCACTTCTTTGTTCCTTCCACATTAGAACTCACGTTAATGTACTTAACGTGACTCTTAACGTGGCTAGGTGTGCCCCTTTTTCCAACGTTAGTGGCATTCACTTTTACCACTAACGTTGGAGCTTTACTTCCTTCCACGTTAGCTTTCACGTTAACGTAGTTAACGTGGCAACTAACATGGGCTATGATGGCTCACGAAGGCATTATTGGCGATCACTTTTCTCATTAACGTTGCAAGCTAGCTCCCATTCCACGTTAGTGGTCACGTTAGTTAGACTAACGTGACTACTAACGTGGCTCTTCCTTGCTTCCTTTGTCCTGAAATCAAGCAAATAAAGTGCATCAAAGCTAGGTTCTAACCCATGAGATCATGCATCATTCATTTTATCATTCAATTCATGCATAATTCTCATAAAATCATATAAAATTCATAATGTTTGCTTGAATCAATATGTAAGTGATTATTTACCCAAAACTTGCTTATTTCCTAAGAAAGTGCATGAAACTACCCTAAAACAATAAAGAAAAGGTCAGTGAAACTGGCCAAAATGCACTAGCATCACAACACCAAACTTAAAGCTTGCTTGTCCCTAAGCAGGTACTGGAACAAGAAAATGATGAATGAAATGACAAGAGAAATGAATCATTATTGTGGAAGTCATGTCCTTGGTTTTATGGGGGTTTATGCATAGAAACTTAGGTTCATTCCTTTATTGGCTTTCAGACCTTTACCATGCCCTAGAATACTCACTTGATTGCACCCTATGAGACTTTTATTTATTGATCCTTTTTTTTCTTTTCAGGGTTTGATTGTGTTCTTTAGACTAGGTGCTTTGTAAGGGAGCGACTCTTTAAGATAAGCTTTCAGACAGCACTCCCGAACCAGTTGGTCCAAGGTGCTAGGTGTTAAGACACCCCTAAGGACTTACTCCCTCAAGTCTCTTTCCCCCATACATTTACACTACAGGCACATGGTTTGTTATTTTTATTCTTGAGACCTTGGTGTCTAGCACCTCTTTGGGTTACTAAGTGCTCTGTAGCAAGGGTTACTCTTGATAGTGGACTTTCAGCTGATAATCCCGGGTTAGCTAACCCAAGTTACCAAGTGATAAGGCACCCCTGAGAGCTTATTCATCCAAGTATATCCCTTGCACAGGAGCACCACAGACACATGCCTTAAGATTTAACCCTTGGTGCCTAGCCTTATTTCTTACTCTTTTTCTTTATTTCTCAACTTTCATTTTTCTTTCCCCTTTTCTTATTAGGATCTTGTTATGTAGCTAGTCTCATGGGGTGTGTTTCAAGCATATGATTCAGGACAGATAGTTGCCTTCCTACCTTGTTGGTGAACCAACTTAGCTAATCTATTACCACACCACAAACTTAGGAACTTACTCCACAATATGAACCTCACTCTGGTTTTTCATAGCATACATTCTCTTTTTATTTGATTCAAAAGGACAAGCATACAAGTAAGCAAGGTGAAAATGCAGCAGATCATTTGGCACAGCTAGCATAGACCTAAGCAGTAAAAACTTAAAGGCAGAATTTAAAATCCTAAATTACCATGGAAGCATGTTCTATTTCATACATGATTTTCCTTATTTAAAACTTGAAAAAGATGGAACAAAAGGGGAACTCCACCACCTTTTACTCATGGGGTTGCTCATGCTCTCCCTCTTCTTTGTCCTCTTTGTGTTTTTCTTGAATGCTTGAACTCCCACTTCCCTCGCCTTTTCTAATCAACTTTTTCCAGAAGCCAGCATCTTCCATCTTTTTTTTTAATGTTTCCTTCTGTTGTTTCACCTTCCTTTCCTCTTGTTCTGTTAGATCTTTTTGGACTGTATCATACCTAGGGTTTGCAGAGTGCAAATTATGCATATGCCTAGACATATAGTTCAACTTGGCTTGAGTGTTTATGTTGAACTCTTCCCTATGTAGTTATCGTCCCTCATTGAGCACGCAACTCATTGAATGCTTTTGTTTGAGCTAGCTGACGTTGGTTGAGTTCTTGAAGGTGTTTGTCTTGACGTTCTTGCCTTTCAATCACTTGATTGATGGCTTGAGTGAGCTGGGAGTATTGCTCCTGTTGCTGCTCCATTTGTTGCTTCTGCCACTCCCTCTGCTGACCTATCCAATTAGAGAGCAGTTCTTCTTGACGATCCATCCTTTGAGCTTGAATTTGCAGTTGTTGTTCTTGTCCCTCCATATAACTCCTTGCTAGCTCCTCAATGGCTCCGTGAATGTTTTCAAGTTTATATTAGTTGGATCATAGTACTCTTCTTGCTGGTATTCTTCTTGATGAGATTCTTCTCGGTGATGTCCCTCTTGTGATGTTCTTTTCCCTATTTGAGGCCTTCTTTGTTGTTGGGCGGGTGCCACATAAGTTATATGCTGTAGTGTAACTGACCTCCTAGGGTTTACCCAACTTGGATTGCTGTCTTCGAAGACTACCTTGGCTTTCGTACATAGTCTAAGGATGGTGCTGGGGTACCAAAGTCTAGCACCCGGATCATTCTTCTCGGCTGACTCTTGAATCCCCTCAGCTATAATCTCGTGCACATTGATGCCTCCACCTTTATTAAGCAATGTACCATAGTAGCTCGAGTAGTGTTAACCTCAGAATTGTTCGCAGCTGGGAGGATAGATCTCCTCACGAGCTCAAACCATCCCTTGGCTTCCGGGATGAGGTCTTCTCTCCTGATGAACCGGGGTCTCCTATCCGAATATCTTTCCCAATCAGATCCTATAACACACATATCATTCACAATTTCTTCAAGTTCATCATTGTGGGGCCATTACTTATTCTTACATGATAACTGGGCTCATCAAAATGTGGCGATTTCAGCTGAAGAGTCCTTGTTATGGCATTGGGGCTGACGTCCACCTCTGTTCCTCTAACATAACTTTTGAAGGTGGGGGCCTTGGTTTTGTCTTCTCTGACCATATTTGCATAGAATTCTTTGATGAGGTTTGCATTTATCTTTGCTTCTGGGTTCGTGAGCCTTTGCCAACCCCTGTATTCAATCTTCTCTCGAATCTGTGGGCACTCATCCTCGTTGAACTGAAATGTTAACTCAGACAATATCTTTTTGAGCTTTATCCGTTTAAATTCGAGTTCATGGAATGCAGTTTTGAATCTCCCTTCATCGAAAGGGATGCTCACCACCAGTTCCTTCCTCTTTTGCCTCTTTGAGCTCGATAATGCCATGAGTAGGAGTTGATATATGAAGGTGTAAAGGGTGTAGATAATGGGCTTTGGCCGGTTAAGATGGGGTGTAGTGAAGGGAATGAGTGAGAGTGTTTTTGATGGGTAAAAAGGGAGTTGGGTGCCGAGAGTGGGAAGTGTAAAGGATGAAAATTGGAATGTGAAAGGGAGTATGGAATAAGAACCTCTTATATAGAGAAGTGGTGAGTAGATGAAAGGTGTGGATTAAATGTGTAGGCCTATGATGAACGGATGGGGTTTAGTATGGGATAGGCACAAGGATCATCAACTTTATGATGGGGTTGGTTCAGTTTCCAAGCGTGTTCTTCTTCCAATGTTGCATGGCAACATTTCTCAATGCATTCCCCTTGAAGACACGTGTATAGTCCTCTTCTTTTGAAGTGGCCGAAACCCTTCCTCCTTCAATTATCCCATCAATTTTCCTACAAAACAAAAGAAATGTGATTAATAAATTTGTGGATAGTGGCGGCAAAATTTAAAAGGAAAGAATAACTACTTTTTAAAATTTTTGTTTCTAAATGGTAAGTGCTATTCATGAATATAAACCAACTAACTAATTAACTGTTCATGTATGCAACATTGGTGACACCAAACTTAGTTTGTGACACAGTGGTGTGAAAAGTTTTTGTTCAAGGCTCTAAGAGTGACATGATATGAATTGCATTTATGCTCTCTTAGTATGCCTTGAACACCAAACTTGTTCTTCACTATGTGCTGTATAAAAGATTCATTCAAGTATGTGTCAAAGTTGATTTGGAATTCATGAGCCTTGCATTATTAGCTACTTTAAAAGCATATAAAACATGGGTTACCTCCCATAAAGCGCTTCTTTAGCGTCACTAGCTTGACGTTCTGACTTTGTTAGGGTGGTTGGTAATGCTTCAAATCCTCCCCCCTTGTAGTAAATCTATCTCCATTGGCTTCATCAAGAATCTCCACATGTTCTAGGGAGAGAATTCTGTTGATGGTGAAAACTTTAGGTAGCTGAGATGGGATAGTGGAGAGATGAGATGGGACAACTGGGAAATAAGCTGAGATCACTTTATCCCCTGGAGAAAAATTCTTTGTAGGGATCTTCTTGTTCCTCCACCTCCTTGGTGCCTCCTTCTTTGTTTCTTTTACTGTTGCCCTGCTCTTTGTGACCTCTTTTTCCAATGAAATTTTGTTGCTGGTCTCATATGACTCTGGTGGTTTAGGTTCCTCCTGGTTTTCTTTTTGCTGTGACAACTACTGACTGTCTTGTTCATCAACCAAAGGGATTCCCAGGTGTACAGCTTGTGCTTCAATGCTTGTTTCTTCCACCAGTGCTTTGTCGTGCTCTCCCCTTGGTTCCTTGCTTTTCTGATCTGCTTCTTGCGAGGGTTTGATGATATTGAATGTGAGTTGTTCGTCATGTATCCTCAATATTAGCTCTCCTCGCTCCACATCTATGAGCGCTCTGGCTGTAGCTAGGAATGGTCTTCCCAATATGATTGGGTGGAGGTGACTCTCTTCCATTTCCAATATGACAAAGTCTTTGGGAAGGAAGTAGTTCCTAACCTTCACAACACGTTTTCAACTACTCCTACTGCTTGTTTTTTAGTTTTGTCGGCCAGCCTGATGACTACGTCTGTGGGCATTAGCTCATTAATCTGCAGCTTCTTCATAAGGGATAAAGGCATTAAGTTGATGCTTGCTCCCAGGTCACAGATTCCTTTGTCAAACATTGTTTCTCTTATGGCACAGGGGATGTGAAAACTCCCTGGGTCCTTCCTTTTTGTAGGCAACTCTGGTTGAATGAGAGCACTGCACTCCTTATTCATCACTATTGTTTGCCCTCCTTTGAGTGAGATTTTCCTGGTCAGCAACTCTTTCATATACTTAATGTATGAGGGCATTTGTTGGAGAGCCTTGATGAATGGTATGTTCACATGGAGAGATGCAAACATGTCAAAGAACTTTGAGTATATTCTCTTTTCTACACCACCCTTGAGTCTTTGGGGAAAAGGTGCATAGAGCCTCATCAGCTCCTCCTGTGTAATTTTGGTTTCTTGGTGATCCTCTTCCTGTTTCTCTACTGATGTATCTCCAGGTTATTATAATGGTTTGTTTGGCTCTTCCTCAGTCCCTTTATCACTTGTAGTGACCATCTTGCAGTCTTCCCATCTTACTTTCTTTGCTTCACCTTTCAGGTTTTTCTCTGTGTCACTTGGGAAGCTGTCAGTGGGTTTGGGAATCTTCTCAGAGAGGTATCCCACTTGAAATTCTAGCCTCTAAATGGTGTCTCCCTGGTTTTTGAGATTAGCTCGCACCTCCTTTTTGAACACCTTGTTATCTTGAATCTCTTTGCATATGCCTTCAAGTAGAGTCTCAATCCTTGAGAGTCTATCCTCGGATGATGGTGAGTTGGAGTTGGAGTAATGAGAAGGGCCATTCTGGCTTTGGTATGGATGTTGAGGTGTGTTGTTAGATAGGTGCTGATATGATCTCTGTGTGGAATGTTGGTGAGCTACATTGTTGTTGGGGTTGTAACGTCTCTGATATTAGCCTTAATCTTGTTGGTTTCCCCACCCAAAGTTTGGGTAGTTCCTCCAACCAGGATTGTAAGTCTTGGAGTATGGATCATGTACCTGCCTAGGTGAGTTTTCAATGTAGTTGGCTTGTTCCTGATCACCCTCTGCCTCTGCATTTACTCCTTCTTGAGTTGCTGATGAGGTGGTGATTGCTGCTACTTGGTTCCTCTCCATCTTCTTGGTAAGGTCAGCCAGCTGCTTGGTAATCAGCTTATTCTGGGCCAGCAGTGCATACACGTTGTTTAGCTCTATTACTCCTTTAGTGTTGCCTCTTTCAGAGGCATAGAAGTAGTCTTTCTCGGCTACAGTCTCAATGACATCTATGGCTTCTTCAATGGTCTTCTTCTTGTTCAGAGATCCCCCGGATAAGTGGTCTACTGCCTTTTTTGATTCATAAGAAAGGCCTTTGTAAAAAATGTGTAGCTGTACCCATTCATTGAACATATCTGGTGGGCACCTTCTTGTCAGATCCTTAAACCTCTCCCATGCTTCGTAGAGAGTCTCACCATCTTGTTGCCTGAAAGTTTAAACCTTAGCTCTCAACCTGTTGATTCTTTGATGAGGATAGAATCTCACCAAGAATTTGTTTACCACATCTTCCCAGGTTGTTAAGCTCTCCTTCGGGAAGGATTTCAGCCATTTAGATGCCTTGTCAGGATGAACACCATTAGACTTCACAGTATCACAGATCCTCAGGAAGGTGGTTAGATGTTGATTGGGGTCTTCTTGGACACCTCCTCCGAACAAACAGGTGTTCTGAACAAGGGTGATGAGCTGTAGCTTAAGTTCAAAGTTATTGGCATGTATGGTTTGCTTTTGGATGCTACTTCCACAGTTTCCTGGGTTTGGATTGATGTAAGATCCCAGAACTCTTCTCTCTTGCCCAGCATGATGCACTGGGCCTTCTCTGCCATGGTTGTGAGCTTCTTTTTCATGATGGTTCTCTATATTCTCATCCATGTCTGGTTCAAAATACTCCTCTTCTTTCTCTGTACCAACTACTCTCTTTCCTCTTGCTTCCCTCCTTAATCTAAGGAAGGTCCTCTCAGGTTCAGAATCAAAGGAAGTTGAAGTCCCGCTTCTTCTACCTGTCATACAACCAACAAGGCAAAAGCAAGAAGGGGGTAGATGCAGAGAGTATTCTTATTAGAAATGCTGTTAGTGTGAGTGATGCAACATATCAAACAGTTAGTGGGTTAGTGAACTGAATTGTAAACAACTAAGAAAAGGGTAGGGGAAAAGGAAGAAAATAGCTAAACTGAAAGTGAATTACTCAAATGAAATTAAATCAAACAAAATAAAAAATGCTCAATCTAGTTATCCACCAATTTAATCATTGTTGATACAAAATCAATCCCCGGCAACGGTGCCATAAACTTGATGCATGGAAACTTGTCTCTCAACCATTTCTGAGGCAAGTATACCGAATTATCGTCATGAAAAAACTCACAAGAGAGTGAGGTCGAATCCCACAGGGATTGATTGGTCAATAAACTTTAATTAGAGAAATGTTCTAGTTGAGCTAAGCAGAATTTGATGTGAGAGTTGCAGGAAATTAAATGGCGGGAAAGTAAATAGTAGAAAATGTAAATACTGGAAATAAAGAGCTGAATGTAAATGGCGGAAAGTAAATTGCAGAATGTTAGATGGGGATTTGGGAAGATGAGCATAACAGTAAATTGCAGAAATTAAAGAGAATGGGCGAGATCATAAATGGGGAAGTCATTGGGTTTAGGAGATGTTGCATTCTCCGGATCAAGTTCATTTTCATCTCTTCCTCAATCAATGCATTCATTGATCTCCTTGGCAATCTTAAGTGATTGAATTCCAATTCCTTGGTAATTCAATCTCTCAAATCTTGATCAATAGCCAATTTCTTGGTCCAATTACACATGAGAAGAGATGAACTATGGTCCCTGATTATACCACATGTATTTCCAAATCAAAGT
>NC_029787.2:59899862-59935515 GCF_000816755.2 Arachis ipaensis | reverse complement strand
CTCCGATTCCGTACGGGTACAATTCTCGGTGTAATCAATATGATTACACCTGAGATTGCACTCTTTTCCCCGATTCTCGTTACAATAACTTTTTCCATTTGGGGTTATTGCAAGTTCTTCCTAGTTCTCCGTTGCAATCACCAGTGCAATCACGGTGATTGCAACTTCAATTGCACTTGGTAGAACCCGATTTTTGCAATCACTTTTTCCACTAACAGTGATTGTAAGAGCTTGGGTGTAAAAGTGAATTTACAATTGTGGTGATTGCAGGATCGATTTTAGGTACGGATGAAGTGTAAAAGAGATGTTCATTTCGACTCGGGTGACTTCTGAGGCTTGACGAAGTTGAGTTCTAGGTTTCCGGGTATGGGTTCTGAACTTCTCGGTTGATCTTATCGTCTTCTCATCATATATATCCTCATCAAAACTTGACCTCCCTTCGAAAACCTAACCCTCTTGGTGAGAGACATATTAAAATGAAAGAGATGTTGAAGATCAAAATGAAAATCTTACGTAAGAGGTAGAAACAAAAGGTAAGGGTCTCGACACTTGTTGATTTGTGGAAAGTAACCCAATCCCTCGAGACAACATTAAACTACCTAGTTATTATCAAAAGTAATAAGAAGAAGAAAGAAAAGAGAACTAAAATGATCTTACGAAAGTTAGAAGTAGGTTAACCCATCAACAGAATCTTTTCTTCGATAAGTATGAACCTAGAGAAGTCTTGGAACCTTCTCCTTACTTCTCTAGTACGATCTTTACGAAAGAGTATAACCTGGTTTAACCCCAAACCTACCTATATCACTGTATATTAGGATGGTTGTGAAACTAAACCTTTATGTACACCATATTAGTCCCTGGTATCAAGTAGAGAGAGCGTTAGTGACACTTACCTTTGTCACTAACGCTCCAAACACCCCTTCTTCCCATGTTAGAGTTCACGTTACTTAGGTTAATGTGACTTGTAACATGGTAGTGATAGCCATCTCCAACGTTAGTGACAAAGGTGAGTGTCACTAACGTTGGGTCATCATTCCTTTCCTCCACGTTAGCTTCTACGTTAATGCAATTAATGTGGCAACTAACGTGGCTAATAGTGGCTTAGTCCAACATTAGTGACAAAGGTGAGTGTCACTAATGTTGGCACTTCTTTGTTCTTTCCACGTTAGAGCTCACGTTAATGTACTTAACGTGACTCTTTACGTGGCTAGGTGTGCCCCTTTTTCCAACGTTAGTGGCATTCACTTTTACCACTAATGTTGGAGCTTTACTTCTCTTCCACGTTAACGTAGTTAACGTGGCAACTAACGTGGGCTATGATGGCTCACGAAGGCGTTATTGGCGATCACTTTTCTCAATAACATTGCAAGCTAGCTCCCATTCCACCTTAGTGGTCACGTTAGTCTTAGACTAATGTGACTACTAACGTGGCTCTTCCTTGCTTCCTTTGTCCTGAAATCAAGCAAATAAAGTGCATCAAAGCTAGGTTCTAACCCATGAGATCATGCATCATTCATTTTATCATTCAATTCATGCATAATTCTCATAAAATCATATAAAATTCACAATGTTTGCTTAAATCAAGATGTAAGTGATTATTTACCTAAAACTTGCTTATTTCCTAAGAAAGTGCATGAAACTACCCTAAAACAATAAAGAAAAGGTCAGTGAAACTGGCCAAAATGCCCTGGCATCAGGTTGTAGAACATGGATCCCCAAGCAAAGACAAGCATGAAGAAGTTGCAGCAAAGCATGAGAACAAGGATGAAGAAGAAATCCCTGCTCCACCAAAACCAGTCTTGAAGCCTTATGTGCCCAGGGAACCATACCCACAAAGACTAGGAAAAGATGGGAAGGATGGCCAGTTTTCTAAGTTCCTAGAGATCTTCAAGAGGCTCCAAATCAATATACCATTTGCTGAGGCATTAGAACAAATGCCACTCTATGCTAAATTTTTGAAGGAGCTTATAACCAAAAAGAGGAATTGGGAAGCAAAAGAAACCATAATCTTGACTGAAGAATGCAGCACCATCATACAGAAGAAGCTGCCTCAAAAGCTGAAAAGCCCAGGGAGATTCCAAATTCCCTACATCATAGGAGACATCACCATTGAGAAAGCTTTGTGTGATTTGGGAGCTAGCATAAATCTTATGTCCATGACCATGATGAGAAGGATGAAGATTGAGGAAGCCAAGCCAACAAGAATGACACTCCAATTGGCTAATAGAACATTTAAGTTTCCACATGGGGTGGTGGAAGACTTGCTAGTGAAAGTAGGAAAGTTCAGCTTCCATGTTGATTTCGTTGTGCTGGACATGGAAGAAGAGGCCAACACGTCAATTATTTTAGGAAGACCTTTCCTAGCTACTGCTGGAGCCATCATCGATGTGCAAAAAGGGGAACTAGTCTTGAGGTTACATGAAGAGAAAATGGTCTTCAATGTCTTCAAAGCAATGAGTTACCCCAAGGAATCCATAGGAGAATGCATGTTGGTAGACACCATGGAATAAATAGTTCAAGAAGTTTTGGAAGAAGAACAATGTGGAGGAACCATAGAGCTGGAACAAGCACCAGATAGAGGATCACCACAAGCAACCATGGGAAACTCAATCATGCCAACCATTACAAGCAACAAAGATGCATAGTCACCAAAGCTAGAGCTGAAAGCATTACCACTCAGCTTGAAATATGCGTATCTGGGTGCTAACAACACCCAACCAGTGATCATAAATTCAAGTCTGAGTAAGTAACAAGAAGAGGAGCTCATCCAAGTGCTAAGACAACACAAGGATGCCATAGGCTGGACACTTGCAGATTTGAAAGGGATCAGTCCTTCAATGTGTATGCATAAGATCTTACTTGAAGAAGATGCCAAACCTTCAAGATAATAACAAAGGAGGCTGAACCCAACTATGAATGAAGTGGTTCAGAAAGAAGTGTTAAAATTATGGCAAGCAGGGGTGATCTATCCCATCTCAGACAGCCCTTGGGTAAGCCCGGTGCAAGTAGTCCCTAAGAAAGGAGGGATCACTGTTGTGGCAAATGAGAAGAATGAATTGATACCCACAATGACAGTGACCGGATGGCGTATGTGCATTGACTACCAGAAACTTAATGAAGCCACCCGGAAGGACCACTTTTCCTTACCTTTCATGGACCAGATGCTTGAAAGATTGGCAGGACATGAGTATTATTGCTTCCTAGATGGGTATTTGGGCTACAACCAAATTGTTGTAGACCCCAAGGATTAGGAAAAAACTTCATTTACTTGTCCATATGGTGTCTTTGCTTATAGGAGAATGCCCTTTGGATTGTGCAATGCACCTGCAACATTCCAAAGGTGCATGCTCCCCATTTTTTCAGACATGATTGAGAAGTTCATAGAAGTATTCATGGATGACTTCTCTGTATTTGGGAACTCATATTCTGATTGCCTATACCATCTTGCTCTTGTGCTAAAAAGGTGTCAAGAAACCAACCTAGTTTTAAACTGGGAAAAGTGCCATTTTATGGTGACTGAAGGGGTGGTTCTTGGTCACAAGATTTCAAAAGATGGCATAGAAGTGGTGACGTGGCAGAACTTGGCGGATTAAGAAATTAATATAAGAAATACGTTGCAAGTACAGTTCTTAACCAACGAAAATCCGCTTATCAATTTAGAAGGGTTGTCACAAAATTAGAATTAAAATATTGGGAGTATGAATCCCAGGTCGTCTCCCAACGAGTTGCAGAAAGATGTGCTATTTTATTAATCAGATGTTTTCCAAAATGGTTTGAGTTTGATAAACAGGAAATTAAATCAGAGAATTTGTGTAATTTAAATAAAACTCTTGACCAGGAGTAGATTGATCGGAAGTTCTATCCTTGTTGGAGTCCTCCCAAGATTAATTGATAATTGAAGGTTGTTCTACTTAGTTATCCTTTACTGGTTAGAGGAAAGTCAAGCAAGTCGGAAGTCTACTTCTATTCACAAGTCCTAATCCTCTCCCTTGGGAAGGATTAGAGTCAGTGACTAGAGAGCCATCCAACAATAAACCCAATCACAATTTTACTCTTGAGTATTCCAACTCAAGGTTCTCCTTTCAATCAACTCCCAATCAAGTTAGAAGACTACTCGCTCATTATGAATGTAAACTTCACAAAATAAGAAAGGGATATAAAGGAAGACATGATAAATAATAATCAAAAAGACCAATTTAAAATAAAAATAGTTCTTGTATTAATAAATTCTAAAAATAATTCAATAGTAATTCTGAACAAATTAAGGATATAAAAGAGTAAGTGACAAGTAAGGAAAACAAACTAGAATGATGAAGTCTTGGCGGAGGTAATAACTTTTCTCAATATCCCAATCCAAAAAGCAATAAAACAAAATCCTAAGAACTATGAATGTGTAGAGAAAAAACCTAGAGGAGGAGTAAAGTCAGATCTCAAAACAAAAAATTATGCGGAATGAATCTCCCCCCTGGTCTCTGCATGTTCACTGACTCTAATCTGCTTTTCTGGGCCGAGAACTGGGTCAAAACATGGCCCAAAATCGCCTCCAGCAAATTCTGCAAATTTTGCAGATTGCGCACGTCACGCGATCGCGTCATCCATGCCTTCGCGTCATCCAATGTTTTGTCTTGCCACGCGTGCGCGTCGTCCAATTTCTGCCCGCATCAATAGCAAGTGCATATGATGACAATTAAATGCAAGGTGTTTATTGGCATGTCGTCAAAGGCATGAGTAGCAAAAATCAAGCGTTCAATGTCCAAGTTAGATTACCAAGCCTTTCAAACTAATAACCTATTTGTAACAACAATTATATTTAAATAATATAATATAAAAAGGGTTTTGTGAAAAGAAAGCATTTAGAGTAGTAGAATAAAAGAAATCTAAAAATAGTGCACAATGCCATACAGGAATTTTCACAAACACATAGCATGCATGGTAAATAAGTTATTGAAAATATTAAATTGAACATGCAAGCAACCCTATAAAATTAATATATAATTGTCAAACAAATCATTAACAATCCACATGCATATCATAAGAAACAATGACCCAAATAAATTTCCAACACCAATTAAAAGAAAAAAAAAAGAAAAAAACACGGATAATGAAAGTAAAAAAGAAAAAAAAAGAAAAGAAGAAGAAAACATAAAAACAAGAAGAAGAATAGAAAAAAAAAAGGCGAAGAGGGAAGAAGAAAAGAAAAACCTTGATAATGGTGGTGAGAGAGAGAACGTAGAAAGTGAGAAAGAAGGAAGAAGGAAGAAAGGAGAAGAAAGAAATAAGAAGGGAAAAGAAAAAGTAGGATTTGGGGAAGAGAAAGATAAGATATTTTGGCAGATATGGATATGTTATGCGGCGCAAGTGATGCGGACGCGTTGGGTACGCGTTCGCGCGAAAAGCGCTTATATGAATTGATGCGTCGGTCACGCGGACGTGTCGGTCATGTAGACGCGTCGGTCACGCGGACGTGTCGGTCACGCAGACGCGTCGGTCACGCGGACCGTGACTCGTTCGGTGCTACTGGCGCGAGGGCAGCCTCGGGCCCGCACAACTCTCTGTTCGAAACTCATTGTTGCCAAATTATAAGGTGATGCGTTTGCGTGGTGGACGCGATCGCGTGAATGGCCAAGACTGGAAAACGACGCGGACGCATGGGGCACGCATTCGCGTGATAAGGCTTGGGCGACTAGCATCATTCCAGCCCCTGTCCAGCGTAACATTCTGCCATACACCTTTACTTACGCATGCTTGACGCGGACGCGTGGGTGGCATTTTTTCTGCATGATGCGGACGCGTCAACGACGCGGTCGCGTGGGTAAATTTGTGCCAAAGGCACGCCTCCAGCCACGCTTTCGCGTGACTCTCTGTTAAGTTTGCTTTTCTTCCCAGGGCCATTATGACACGGACGCGTCGGTGCGCTGTCGCGTCGCATGCCGCTTTCCTCCTCTCTCTTCGCTTTTTTTTATGTAATTGTGCAAATGAAGATGTAAACTATTTGTGCTAATAATGAGAAAAGTTATTGAAAAAGAAAACTAAGAAGAAAGAAAGGAACGATCATACCATGGTGGGTTGTCTCCCACCTAGCACTTTGCTTTAACGTCCTTAAGTTGGACGCTCCACTAGCTCAGTCTTTCTGCTGTTGGTAGATCCTCCACGAGGAAGATCTCTAGCTCCATGTTTTTCTTTATCTTCTCACCATGATATAGCTTCAAGCGATGTCCATTGACTTTGATGAGTTCAGAGCTTGAAGGATGACTCAGGTGGAAAACTCCGTATGGCTCGGCCTTCTCTACTCTGTATGGACCTTCCCATCTTGATCTCAACTTGCCTGGCATGAGCCTCAGTCTAGAGTTGTAAAGGAGGACTAAGTCCCAGGTTGGAACTCTCTCCTCTTGATGTGCTTATCATGCACAGCCTTCATCTTTTCCTTATACAGCCTGGAGTTCTCATAAGCTTCTAGGCAAAGGCTTTCTAATTCTTGTAGTTGCAACGTCCTTTCAGCTCCGGCTTTCTCAAATCACATGTTACACTCCTTCACTGCCCAAAAGGCTTTGTGCTCCACCTCAACTGGGAGGTGACAGGCTTTTCCATAAACTAAGCGGAAGGGACTCATCCTAATGGGTGTCTTGTATGCCGTTCTGTATGCCCAGAGTGCATCTTGTAGTCTAGTGCTCCAGTCTCTTCTATGAGGTTTAACTATCTTCTGTAATATACGCTTTATCTCTCTTTTAGACACCTCAGCTTGCCCATTAGTCTGGGGATGGTAGGCTGTTGCCACTTTATGAATTATCACATGCTTCTTCAGTAATCCTGTTAGTCTCCTGTTACAAAAATGGGTGCCTTGATCGCTCACGATTGCTCGTGGGGATCCAAAGCGACAAATAATATGGTTTCTAACAAAGGAAACAACAGTGTTAGCGTCATCAGTGTGGGTAGGAATTTCTTCCACCCATTTTGAAAAGTAATCTACAGCTAACAATATATATAAAAATAACCATTAGAATTTGGAAATGGACCCATGAAGTCAATGCCCCAAACATCAAAAATTTCATAGAAAAGCATAATCTGTTGAGGCATCTCATCCCACTTGGATATATTACCAAACCTTTGGCATGGGGAACAAGATTTACAAAATTTAGCAGCGTCTTTAAAAAGAGTAGGCCACTAGAATCCACAGTCTAAAATTTTTCTAGCTGTTCTTTGAGGGCCAAAATGTCCTCCACTCTCAGATGAGTGGCAGGCCTCTAAAATGGACTGGAATTCTGATTGAGGCACACACCGTCTAATTACCTGGTCAGCACCATATCTCCATAAATATGGGTCATCCCACATATAATATTTGGACTCGCTTTTCAGCTTGTCTCTTTGATGCTTAGTAAAGTTTGGAGGAAAAGTACAGCTGACTAGATAATTAGCTACAGGCGCATACCAAGGGACTACTTCAGATACTGCCTGTAAGTTGTCGAATGGGAAATTATCATTTATAAGAGTGAAGGTATTCTTAATGTGCTCATGGTGACTCAAGTGGTCTGTCACTAGATTCTGGTTACCACTCCTATTCTTAATTTCTAAATCAAATTCTTGTAGTAGCAGTATCCAACGTATAAGCCTTGGTCTAGACTCCTTTTTAGCTAATAAATACTTTAGAGCTGCGTGGTCTGAGTACACTACTTTAGTACCAAGTAAATAGGCTCGAAATTTATCTAGAGCGAACACAATAGCTAAGAGCTCCTTTTCAGTAGTAGTGTAATTAGACTGAGCAGCATCTAAAGTTTTAGACGCATAAGCAATGACGAAAGGGTCCTTACCTTCGCGCTGAGCCAGCGCTGCTCCTACTGCATGATTGGAAGCATCGCACATGATTTCAAACGGCTGGCTCCAGTCTGGTCCTCTCACAATTGGAGCTTGAGTCAGGGCGGTCTTCAGCTTATCAAACGCTTGTCTGCAATCCTCTCTGAACTCAAACTCAATATCTTTCTGCAGTAGTCTGGATAAGGGTAGTGCTTCCTTTAGTGAAGTCCTTAATAAATCTCCGGTAAAAACCTGCATGGCCAAGGAAAGAATGGACTTCCCTCACAGAGGAGGGGTAAGGTAAACTAGAAATAACATCCACCTTTGCTGGATCTACATAAATGCCAGTATTAGACACAACACGTCCTAGTACAATCCCTTGTTTTACCGTAAAGTGACATTTTTCAAAATTCAATACAAGGTTCGTACTAACACATCTATCTAACACTCTAGATAAACTATCTAAGCAAAGGCTAAATGAGTCACCATAAATGCTAAAATCATCCATAAAAACCTCTATACAGTTCTCAATAAGGTCAGAGAAAAGACTCATCATGCACCTTTGGAAAGTAGTTGGTGCATTGCATAAGCCAAAGGGAATTCTCTTATAAACATAAGTTCCAAAAGGACATGTAAAAGTAGTCTTTTCCTGATCTTTAGGAGCTATATGAATTTGAAAATAGCCTGTATAACCATCTAAAAAGCAATAATGGGATTTACCTGACAGGCGATCAAGCATCTGATTAATGAATGGCAAGGGGTAATGATCCTTGCGAGTAGCTTGGTTGAGACGCCTATAGTCAATGCAAACCCTCCATGAATTATGCGCTCTAGTTGTCAAAATCTCTCCATGCTCATTTCTTACTGTTGTGATTCCAGACTTCTTGGGCACAACTTGTACTGGACTGACCCATTCACTATCTGAGATATGGTAAATGATATCTTCTTCAAGTAGCCTGGTCACTTCTTTCTTGACAACTTCTAAGATGGTGGGATTCAATCTTCATTGAGGATGACGGAAAGGCTTTTCTCCCTCTTCTAGGAATATTTTGTGCTCACAAACCTGAGGGTTGATGCTTACTATATCCGCTAGGCTCCATCCAATCACTTTCTTATGTTTTCTCAGTACACTGAGTAGCTGTTCTTCTTGTTGGGAAGTGAGCTCCCTCGCAATGATAATTGAAAACTTCTGCTTGTCCTCAAGGTAAGCATACTTGAGGTGTGGAGGGAGGGGCTTTAATTCTAATTTCTGCTCATAGCCAGGCACTGGATTATCTGGAGCTGGTGATAATGGTGAAGTGCTCTCATTGTTCTCTGAAAATGTCCCCACACTTGGACCTTGCCCTATGTACTTCTCTTCTAATTCCTCCTGGTGAACTTCAGCCATGGTTTCATCTATGATGTCACACTAGGAGATAGAATGATCTTCCGGAGGGTGCTTGATGAGAGAACTTTTGCGCGGTCTAGAAATTTGCAGATAAATCCTCGTTGCAAGTATAGTTTCTAAACCAACAAAAGTCCGTTCATACAAACCTTTTGGTTGTCACAAGTAACAAACCCCTTTAAAATTGATAACCGAGTATTTAAACCTCGGGTCGTCTTCTCAAGGAACTGCAGGGACGTATGTTCTTATTATTGGTTATGAAGATTGTAAATTGGGGTTTCGAAGGTGAGGAACAGGTAGTTTAAATTGCAATTAAAGTGAGTAAAAGACTGTAATTTAAATAAATAACTGTAAAACACACTTTTGGCAAGGTATGAGAAATTAGAAGTCCTATCCTAGTTAACCTTATCAATGATGATGAAAATTAAATCTTAATTCCACTTAGTTAACCTTTGCTAGAGCAAAGGAAAGTCAAGTGACTAATTAGTTAGATCCTCAAATCCTAGTTAATCCCTAAGGAAAGATTGGGATTATTGAAGTTTAATTCAATTAGTAAAGATAACGATTATTAATCATGTTGAGTTTGATAACTCCTGAGTTTCTGGTTTCTTAACCAAGACCAAAAGGGGAAAAGTAAATCTACTAGAATAAAAATGTCTTTAGATTGGAGATAAAAGTAACATAAATAAAAGAAAGCAATATTAAACTGAAATACCTCAAATAACATTGATTCAAAGAGTAAATTGTAACATAGAAGAATTCATAATTAAATTGAGAACAAAATAAAAAGGAATATTGAACCTGGTAAAGAGATAATCCGGAAAGCGAATAAAATCCTAAATCTAAATCCTAATCCTAAAGAGAAAGGAGAGAATAAAATCCTAAATCTAAATACTAATTGGAGAGTCTCCCTAAATGGATGCATTCCCCCACTTTATAACCTCTGGTCTATGCCTTCTGGACTTGGATTTGGGCCAAAAAGGGCTTCAAAATTTACTATGAGCGTTTTCTACAATTTCTGGTGCGTGGCCTCTGTCACGTGTCCGTGTGGGTCACGCGGTCGCATCATTTGGAGTTTTCCTTGTCACGCGGTCACTTCAGTCATGCGGCCGCCTCATATGTGTTCTGCTTGTGGCGCGCAATCGTGTCAGTCATGCGGTTGCGTCGCTGTTGATTCGCGCTGGCATGCGGCCGCATTGCCCATGCGATCGCGTGGATGCCAGTTTCTTCAAAAACTCCGTTTTGTGCTTTTCTTCCATTTTTGTATATTTCCTTTCCATCCTTTAAGTCATTCCTACCTTAGAAGATCTGAAACTACTCAACACACGAATCATGGCATCGAATGGAAATAAAGGGTTATCAAAATAATTATTTTTAAGCATAAGAAACATGTTTTTCACATACATCACATAATAAGGCAGGGAAAGTAAAACCATGCAATTAATATGAATAAGTGGGTGAAGGATTGAATAAATCACTCAGATTAAGCACAAAATATATCATAAAATATGGGTTTATCAACCTCCCCACACTTAAACAATAGCATGTCCTTATGCTAAGTCTAAGATAAAGAGTAAGTTAAGGTTAAAGTGGTGGAATCTCATGCAATGCAATCTACTCTAAATGCAACTACCTACATGCATCATGCAATTCTTATTGTTATTCACTTGTATATAAAGCTTACATGTAGTTGAATTAATTCACATTCTCAAGGAGTCATATATATATATATATACATAGCCAAACCTTAGATAATGATAAAGCACTTTTACAGTTGAGATGGGAGAGAAAAACATTTTATAAACTTGCAAGACAATTAATAATTCAAGCAGAGATATATGTTAATGAGCTATTGAACCTTCATTGGATTTTGTGTTTACTCTCTAGTCACTCAGTGTTTATTGGGTTAATCACTCTATTCTTCTTTTTATCCTTCCTTTCTATAACTTTGTTCTTCATCTAACCAATCAACAATTATAGAATATAGACATACCAAAGTCATGAGGTCTTTAATTAAGGTTGTAATGGGGCCAAGGTAAAGGTAAAGGTATATGTATAAGTCTAAGTGAGCTAAATAAGTGAATTCTTGATTAGTCTAAGATCTCACCTAACATACATACTTTGTAAAGCAAAACTTCTTTACCTATTTTCCGACTTTTTCCCACTTTTGATGTTACATGCTCATACTTTAACTTTTGTCCCATGTGCATTTATTTTGCATTTGGGGAATTCTTTTGTATCCCCTTTATTCAAATACTGAAAAATAACATTTTTTTCTTTTTTTTAATGCACATGGTAATTTAATTATTTGATTTTACATGAGCATGCTTCCCAAAATTTTTATTTGAATTATTTTATTCTTTTCAACTTTTCAACCTTTTGTTTTTATCATCCATGTTCCCAATAGGTTTCCCACACTTAAACAATTACACACTTTCTATCTTAAGCTAACCAAGGATTCAACTTGGGATTTTTATTTTGTTTTTCTGTTTAAGGCTAGTATTGTGGTTTATAGAATAAGAGGGGGTTTAAAAGTACAAGGGGGCTGACAAGGGTAATGTAAAAGGTAGGCTAATTTAGGATAAGTGAGCTAAAATCAAACAATGGCATCAATCACTCTCTTGGTATGTATTTCTTTTCTATAATTGGACATATAGATTAAAACAAAGTAAAGAACATCAGAATAAATAAGAAGGGCGGAACACACATGAATAAAAATTATGGTTTGAATTTAACCATACAATTAAGCTCAAAACTCTCAGGCTGTGTATTCTCTAACTCAAAAATCATTTATCAATTATGTATGTCATGCAAGTAAACTTAAAAGTTCCCATTATTCTCAATATAAAATTTATTTTGAATGGATTTAAAGTTCTAATGTTTCTCCTTGATGAAATATTGTTAACTAACTAACACATAATGCTATATATATGATGAGCGGATATTTTATACGCTTTTTGGGGTTAATTTCATATAGTTTTTAGTGTATTTTAGTTAGTTTTTTGTTTATTTTCAGTAGTTTCTAGGCAAAATTCATATTTCTGGACTTTACTATGAGTTTGTGTGTTTTTCTGTGATTTCAGGTATTTTCTGGCTGAAATTGAGGGAGCTGAGCAAAAATCTGATTCAGGCTGAAAAAGGACTGCTGAAGCTGTTGGATTCTGACCTCCCTGCACTCAAAGTGGATTTTCTGGAGCTACAGAACTCCAAATGGCGCGCTTCCAATTGCGTTGGAAAGTAGACATCTAGGGCTTTCCAGAATTATATAATAGTCCATACTTTGCTCAAGGATAGATGACGTAAACTGGCGTTCAACGCCAGTTCTATGTTGCTGTCTCTGTGGTGGTGGTCTGAGGATCTGCCTATTGTAGAGGAGGTGCTGACTGGATAGGGATCTCGGGGTCTACAGCTTGAATCTAAGGCGAAGCCTCCTGATATGATGCGGCCTGCTTTGTGCATGCCTGCGCAGCCTCGCTCTGTGGATGGGTATCTACCTCGTGATCATCCGCCTCCTCCTCAAATGGTGTGTCAGGCTCTGAGGGAATATCGCCGCCAGATCGGATCATCAGCTTCAGGTGCTCATAGCGTCGCTTGTTGCGATGCTCCATCTGGTCGAGCCGCCGAAACAGGCGGTGCACTAGGTGATAAACTGGCTCTGAGGCAGGTGGAGGTGTAGTGGTGGTAGCAGGGGTAGCTGTGGTAGCTGTGGAGGAAGAGGGGCCGGCAGATGGTGTGGCTGTCTCAGCAGTAGAAGTGAGGAATGGAGGTCTGTAGCCCAAAGCCAGAAAGTTCCTGCTATGAGGGATAATCTTCTTCCATTCTGTAGCAGGTGGCTTCTCATCAGCATCCTCCCAAGGCACGTCAGCTCGACGGCCCAGCTGTGTAATCAGATAAGGAAAGGGTAGAGTGCCTCGGACGTGGACCCTGGATATATAGTACCGGATAAAGCGTGGCAGGTACAGGTCCTTACCCTCCATCACACACCATAGGAGGGTGATCATAGCGGCAGGGATCTCTGTCTCATGGGTACTCGGCATGACAAAATTGCTCAGGATCTGGTGCCATAGCCGAGCCTCATCATTTAAGTAAATCCGCTTGATTCCATTTGGCATGGTGGTGTTATGACCCATGATCCATGGAACGGTCGAGTCAAGGGCTATCCTGGCCTTGACTGCATCCCAATCAAATTTCATGAAGCGCATATCCTCCTCAGCTCTTTGATAGCCATCCAGCTGATCAAATTTAGGCAAAAGCTTCAGAACATTCTCTATGGCCTCTTCAGTGACCAGAATCTGCTTACCCCTAAGGTTCACTGTATCTAGGGAAGTTTTGAAGTAATTATAGTAGAATTCCCTTACCCAAGATGCATTGACCTCAGTCAGGTTTCTCTCCAGGAAGAACCAGTCTCTTTGTTTGATTTGCACAGAGGTGTATTACTGGAGTTCTTCTGGGATTTTCAAAGTCCTCTCCAGGTACAGGTTCCTGGAGGTTGCAAACATCGGATATTTCAGCTCACAGTATCGGTTTGTAAATCTAAAGGGATCAGTGGCAGGGAGTAGCTGGTTAGCCTTCTCCTACGGGGTAAAGTGTTTCTCCCGCCAGGAGTCATCGTGCATGATATCCAGGATGGACTTAGAGGATTCTCCTCTTTTACGTTTGCCAGTAGTTGCCTTTGCTTTTCCTTTTCTTTCGCTGGCAGACATCCTAAAAAATAGAAAACCAGGATATAATAAAAACAGGAAAACAAATAGGCAAATAATCAAAAGAAACACAAGGTGGCAAAGGAGCAATAGAAGAGGAAATTGAGTTAAGTAAATTTGCATTTAAGGATTGTATAAGAGTTAGAATACTGAGAAAAAAAAATGTAACAATCCAAAATGTACTTCCATTCAAGTTGATTAGAAAAAGTATCATCATGCCTTGGTTAGAATGTTAAAAAGAAAGTGAAAAACTAGAAGAGATGTTTTGAAGTGTTAGGTTTGGTTAGAATTAAAAAAAAAGAGTTTAGAAAGTTAAAATTAGGGAATAAAAATGGATTAGAGTAAGTGACATGAGGATCAATTTCTAAATAACGAGAATTCACAAATTAAAGCAACAAATAACTCAAATTCAAACAAGGAAGTTAGGGATGACTCAAATGAAAATAGCAAAAAGTGGAAATGAATCATCCAAGATGCAATTTATAAACAAGGAAATTAAAAAGAATAAGAAAGCTTGCCCTGTCATTCAGCAATTGATTTGGTAAAAGCTGATTAAAGTAGAGTTCAAGTTTGCCAAAACCAAAACAGGAATGAAAATCAAAACAATGTACAGAAATTTGGGCAGCATTCCGGCTAAAATTGGATGTTCCCAGAAAATAAATAGCAATCAGAATAGTTCATATTAATTAAAACAGATTGCAATTAAAGAGTATGAACAGGAAAGAACATTTGCAATAGCAGCATGAACTTGAAGAACAGCATATGAACATTACTAACACACAGCAACAGCAGAATTGCGAAAATTATAAAACAAGAAACACGAACAGCGCAATTAAATAGGCCTAAATCCACTAACCACATCCTAGGCTACCTAACAACCTAAAATCCACTACAACATGCATATCTAACTAGCCTAAATATGAACATAAACAGAAAAATATGAATTAACTACGAATGGATAGAAGGGTGGTGTTCGTCGGAACCTGGTAGGCAAATTAAGGAGAGTGGGGCAGAGAGGTGTTTGGGGGATGGTGGTTCACCTGACTGGGGGGGTTATGGAATTTGAATCCACACGATCGGGGGCACGCGGTCGCGTGGTTTGGCTGAAATGGTGGTTGACGCAATCGCGTGAGTGGCGCGATCGCATGGAATAGCTAAAAGAGTGAATGACGCAATCGCCTGAGGAATGCGATCGCGTCGCTGGAAATTATGCTAAACGCACGATTCCAGCATCGTTTCAGCATAACTCTCTGTCTCCTTTTGGGATGTTGTGTAATCCATGCGACGCGATCGCGTCGCTCACGCTGTCGCGTGGGATTGATGTTGTGCAAGTGACGCGATCGCGTCAGGGACGCGATCGCGTGGGCGTTTTGTGCAAAACGCACAATGGCCGCATGATTTCAGCCTAACTTTCTGGACGTTTGATGTTTATGCCGATCTCCAGATCACGCGGCCGCGTGAATGACACGGACGCGTGGGAAGTGTTTTTCAAAACTTGACGCGATCGCATGAATGATGCAGTCGCGTCGTGCACCCTTTTTTTTTAAACTGGTATGCAATTATGCAGTATGCAATGCAAATGAAGAATATTCAGGTTCAATTGAAAAGGAAATAAAAATAAATAACACGAAATAAAACTAAAAAAGAAACGACCATACCATGGTGGGTTGTCTCCCACCTAACACTTTTAGTTAAAGTCCTTAAGTTGGACCTTGGATGAGCTTCCTGCTATGGCGGTTTATGCTTAAACTCGTCCATAAAATCTCCACCAATGCTTGGAATGCCAATAGCCTCTGGGGTCCCAAACTAGGCATGTAAAGCTTCTGAGAAGCTTCAAATAGATTCTTAGGCTCCCGGGGTGACGAATGTCAGAATAGATTCTAGGATCCCAAACTTGGCTTTTAAATTCACCTTCGTCTTGATCTATATTTTTCCATCCAGGTGGTTTAGAAATTAGATTCTCACCAGAATAACCAAACATTTTCCGAGATCCATTTGATAGATCATGATGCCAATCAGTACACTTCGAGTTGAAGCGTGGAACCTTATTGAACTATGTGTACCAGCTCTGAGCACGAGCCACTTCCCTCTTACTCTTAAAGCCGCAGAGAGCTCTAAGCTGGCCATCTATTTCAAGCAAACCATATTCAAGTGGAAAAATAAAGCTAAAGGTTAAGGATTGTACCCACTTGAAGCTTGTATTGGGTGGTCATGGCCTTGGGATAGGTGGTTCCAGTGGTTCTGTGAGTTCTACTCCCTTGTGCTCTTCTGTGAAATTCTTCACTTCTTTGCAAGATTCTTCAAATGTATCCATGTCCTAATCAAAGCCTTCTATGTCTTCCTCGTCACTTAAGTCATAAACTGGAGGTTGAGAGAAATCTACCTCCGTATCATCTTCGTACACGCTTGGGGAAGATTCTTCGATCTCAGAGAATTCACTCGCGGATGCAAGTTCATTACTAGAAGAATTTGACTTGAGATTATCATCATCAAGGAAAATTGCTTCTTGGATTATTCTGTCTAGTTTTTCATGAAATACCTGCCTTGGGGATTGTGCACTATCCTCCTTAGCATCAGTTGTAACGTCCTTGACAGAATTCTCCACAACTCTGGGTTCCCATGGAAGTTCAGCGTCTCCTAAGTCTTCAACCAACTCTTCTTCTTGTATAATGACAGCTTCCACTACTTGTTCTAGTACGAAGTCATGCTTTGTATTGTCCACTGGAGTTTCTAATATCTCCTTCATGCTACGCCCTTCATTAGATTGTCCACATGGGGCTCTGGGAGGCCCTTGAATGTTCGAACGTCTAGAAGATAATTAACTTATTGCTTGCTCCAGTTGATGAAGGGTTGTCTGAAGTTGATCTACTGTTCCCTTGAGGCGAACTTCTGATTCTTGGGGTGATGGATTTGGACGTGGTACATTGGGAAGTGGTGGTGTTTGGGAGTAATTGGATTGGAATCGGGGTAAATGAGGATCATATGGTGGCGAATGGTGAAAAGGAGCTTGTGAGTGTGGTGTTTCAAGGTTGTGTTGAGAGGATGGCCTATAAGCATAGGGTGGGGCTTGTTGGTAACTACAAGCTTGTCCACCATGTCTATTGCCTTGGTATGCATCGTAGAATGGTCTTTGTCCATGATATCTTGGAGGGTGTTGCTGCCTAAAGGGTTGATTAGATCCTCTTGGCTCCATCCATCTTTGATTGCTCTGACCTTGATACATGTTCCTGTTATAACTTCCATTCCTTTCAACAATATTAGAACCAAACTCAAAGCGAGAGGGGTGAGAATTCATAGTAGCTAATGAAGATAAAAGAAGAAAATAAAAACAAATAAATACGTAAAAGAAAAATATTTACAATAACCAACAATAAGGCACACAGTTGCAGCTCCCCGGCAACGGTGCCATTTTGATGAGAGAACTTTTGCGTGGTCTAGAAATTTGCAGATAAATCCTCGTTGCAAGTATAGTTTCTAAACCAACAAAAGTCCTTTTATACAAACGGTTTGGTTGTCACAAGAAACAAACCCCTTTAAAATTGATAACCGAGTATTTAAACCTCGGGTCGTCTTCTCAAGGAACTGCAGGGACGTATGTTCTTATTATTGGTTATGAAGATTGTAAATTGGGGTTTCGAAGGTGAGGAACAAGTAATTTAAATTGCAATTAAAGTGAGTAAAAGACTGTAATTTAAATAAATAACTGTAAAACACACTTTTGGCAAGGTATGAGAAATTAGAAGTCCTATCCTAGTTATCCTTATCAATGATGATGAAAATTAAATCTTAATTCCACTTAGTTAACATTTGCTAGAGCAAAGGAAAGTCAAGTGACTAATTAGTTAGATCCTCAAATCCTAGTTAATCCCTAAGGAAAGATTGGGATTATTGAAGTTCAATTCAATTAGTAAAGATAACGATAATCAATCATGTTGAGTTTGATAACTCCTGAGTTTCTGATTTCTTAACCAAGACCAAAAGGGGAAAAGTAAATCTACTGGAATAAAAATATCTTCAGATTGGGGATAAAAGTAACATAAATAAAAGAAAGCAATATTAAACTGAAATACCTCAAATAACATTGATTCAAAGAGTAATCTGTAACATAGAAGAATTCATAATTAAATTGAGAACAAAATAAAAAGGAATATTGAACCTGGTAAAGAGATAATCCGGAAAGCGAATAAAATCCTAAATCTAAATCCTAATCCTAAAGAGAGAGGAGAGAATCTCCCTCTCAAAACTAAATCTAATTAATGAATAATAACTAATTGGAGAGTCTCCCTGAATGGATTCATTCCCCCACTTCACAACCTCTGGTCTATGCCTTCTGGACTTGGATTTGGGCCAAAAAGGGCTTCAGAATTCGCTATGAGCGTTTTCTGCAATTTCTGGTCTGTGGCTTCCGTCACGCGTCCGTGTGGGTCACGCGGTCGTGTCATTCGGAGTTTTTCTTGTCACGCGGTCGCTTCAGTCATGCGGCCGCGACATATTTGTTCTGCTTGTGGCGCGCGATCGCGTCAGTCATGCGGTCGCGTCGCTGTTGATTCGCGCTGGCATGCGGCCGCATCGCCCATGCGATCGCGTGGATGCCAATTTCTTCAAAAACTCCGTTTTGTGCTTTCCTTCCATTTTTGTATGTTTTCTTTCCATCCTTTAAGTCATTCTTGCCTTAGAAGATCTGAAACTACTCAACACACGAATCATGGCATCGAATAGAAATAAAGGGTAATCAAAATAATTATTTTTTAGCATAGGAAACATGTTTTTCACATACATCACATAATAAGGAAGGGAAAGTAAAACCATGCAATTAATATGAATAAGTGGGTGAAGGATTGAATAAATCACTCAGATTAAGCACAAAATATATCATAAAATATGGGTTTATCAGTGCTTCATAGCTTCATTTAAACTGAATTTCACTATTCTGCCATCTATTTCAAAAGAATAAGTTCCTGAAAATGCGTCCTGCTTGAACTTTGAAGTCTTCAAGAATGGTTTTCTAAGTAGGATTGATGATGGCCTTCCTGAATAAATGCAGCTCATAGTAGCAAAATAAAATAAAATGTAAATAAATAAATTCCAATCAATAACTTAGCACTCTATTGCAACTCCCCAGCAACGGCGCCAAAAATTGACGTGGCAGAAATTGGCGGATTAAGAAATTAATATAAGAGATACGTTGCAAGTATAGTTCTTAACCAACAAAAATATGCTTATCAATTTAGAAGGGTTGTTACAAAATTAGAATTAAAATACTGGGAGTATGAATCCCAGGTCATCTCCCAATGAGTTGCAGAAAGATGTGCTATTTTATTAATCAGATGTTTTCCAAAATGGTTTGAGTTTGATAAACAGGAAATTAAATAAGAGAATTTGTGTAATTTAAATAAAACTCTTCACCGGGAGTAGATTGATCGAAAGTTATATCCTTGTTGGAGTCCTCCCAAGATTAATTGATAATTGAAGGTTGTTCTGCTTAGTTATCCTTTACTGGTTAGAGGAAAGTCAAGCAAGTCGGAAGTCTACTTCTATTCACAAGTCCTAATCCTCTCCCTTGGGAAGGATTAGGGTCAGTGACTAGAGAGCCATCCAACAATAAACCCAATCACAATTTTACTCTTCAGTATTCCAACTCAAGGTTCTCCTTTCAGTCAACTCCCAATCAAGTTAGAAGACTACTCGCTCATTATGAATGTAAACTTCACAAAATAAGAAAGGGAAATAAAGGAAGACATGATAAATAATAATCATTAAGACCAATTTAAAATAAAAATAGTTCTTGTATTAATAAATTCTAAAAATAATCCAATAGTAATTCTGAACAAATTAAGGATATGAAAGAGTAAGTGACAAGTAAGGAAAACAAACTAGAATGATGAAGTCTTGGCGGAGGTA
Source organism: Arachis ipaensis (assembly GCF_000816755.2). Classification (NCBI taxonomy): domain Eukaryota; kingdom Viridiplantae; phylum Streptophyta; class Magnoliopsida; order Fabales; family Fabaceae; genus Arachis; species Arachis ipaensis. Next base: position 59,915,742 of record NC_029787.2, on the reverse strand, counting down.
ATAACTCTTTTCAATATCCCAATCCAAAAAGCAATAAAACAAAATCCTAAGAACTATGAATGTGTAGAGAGAAAACCTAGAGGAGGAGTAAAGTCGGATCTCAAAACTAAAAAATAAGCGGAATGAATCTCCCCCCTGGTCTCTGCATGTTCCCTGACTCTAATCTGCTTTTCTGGGCCGAGAGCTGGGTCAAAACATGGCCCAAAATTGCCCCCAGCGAATTCTGCAATTTCTGCAAATTGTGCACGTCATGCGATCGCGTCATCCACACCTTCGCGTCATCCAGTGTTTTGCCTTGCCATGCGTGCACGTTGTCCATGCATTCGCGTCACTCTTGCAGTTTCCAATCCATGCGTTCGCGTCAGGCACGCGAGCGCGTCAGGCACGCGAGCGCGTCAGGCACGCGAGCGCGTCAGGCACGCGAGCGCGTCACTACGATTTCTTCTATTTCGCACGGTCGCGTGAGCCATGCGCCCGCGTCACTTCTCGATGGTCATCTCCTCAATTTCTTGTGTTCCTTCCATCTTTGCAAGCTTCTTCTCCATTCTCTAAGCCATTCCTGCCCTATAAAGCCTGAAACACTTAACACACAGATCACGGCATCGAATGGTATAAAAGAGAATAAAAAATGTTCAATTAAAAGATCTTTAGGAAGCAAGTTTTCAATCATAGAACAATTTTAGGAAGGAATTGTGAATACGTGCAAATCATGCGAATAAGTGGGTGAAAGACTTGATAAAACCACTCAATTAAACACAATATAAATCATAAAATAATGGTTTATCAAGTGGACAAGACAAAAGTGGAAGTAATTGAAAAATTACCTCCACCTTGCAATGTCAAAGCAATCAGAAGTTTTTTGGGACACGCTGGGTTCTATAGGAGGTTTATCAAAGATTTTTCAAAGATTGCAAAACCCCTTAGCAACCTACTTGTCTCAAATACTCCCTTTGTTTTTGATAGAGAATGCATGATAGCCTTTGATGAACTTAAGAAGAAACTCTCCTCTGCACCTATTATAGCACCACCAAGCTGGGATCTCCCCTATGAACTAATGTGTGATGCATCTGATTTTGCTGTTGGTGTTGTTCTAGGACAGAGAAAAGATAAGCTAGTACATGTTATTTACTATGCTAGCAAGGTTTTTAATGAGAATCAAAGGAACTATACCACCACGGAGAAAGAACTTTTAGCCATAGTTTTTGCTTTTGACAAGTTTATATCATATCTTATTGGCTCAAAAGTAATTGTGTTCACTGATCATACAGCACTCAAATACTTGCTTACCAAACAAGAATCTAAGCCCAGACTAATAAGGTGTATTTTGCTGCTCCAAGAATTTGATATTGAGATTAAAGATAGGAGCAGAGCAGAGAACAAGGTAGCTGACCACCTCTCAAGGATCCCACAAGAAGAAGAGATGCAGCAAATAGCAGTCAATAAAAGCTTCCCTGATGAGCAATTGATGATGATTCGATTAGCTCCTTGGTTTGCAGACATAGCCAACTTCAAGGCTATTGGCGAACTACCAACCAACATCAATAGGCACATAAGGAGGAAGCTAATTAAGGATGCCAAACACTACATCTGGGATGATCCTTATTTGTTCAAAAAGTGTGCTGATGGAATCCTAAGAAGGTGTATACCCCACGAGGAAGGGCAGGAAGTATTATGGCATTGCCATGGATCCGCATATGGAGGTCACTTCAGTGGAGAAAGGACAGCAGCAAAAGTGCTTCAATCTGGATTCTACTGGCCAACAATATTTAAGGATGCCAAGGAAATGGTGTCAAGGTGTGATGAATGCCAAAGAGCTGGTAATCAAACCAAGAGAATTGAGATGCCACAGCAATTCATACTAGAGTTGGAGCTATTTGATGTATGGAGGATTGATTTCATGGGACCCTTCCCAACCTCCTACTCTAATAGCGACATATTGGTGGCTGTTGATTATGTCTCAAGGTGGGTAGAAGCCATAGCCACTGCAACAAATGACAACAAGGTTGTGATAAGCTTCTTGAGAAGGAACATCTTCAGCATATTTGGAGTCCCCAGAGCTCTCATTAGTGATGGAGGGACACACTTCTGCAACAAACAACTCGAGACACTCCTTCTCAGATACGGAGTAAAGCACAAAGTGGCAACTCCATATCACCCACAAACTAACGGGCAAGCTGAAATTTCCAACAGATAGCTAAAAAGAATCCTTGAAAAAATTGTTGGAAGCTCAAGAAAGGATTGGTCTAAGAAGCTGGATGATGCACTATGGGCCTACAGAACAGCCTATAAGACTCCCATTGGGATGTCTCCATACCAACTAGTATATGGCAAAGCTTGTCACTTGCTAGTTGAACTTGAGCATAGAGCATTCTGGGCTCTAAAGATGTTAAACTATGATGAGCAAGCTGCTGGAGAAAACAGATTAATGCAACTCAATGAGCTGGAGGAGTTTAGGAATCAAGCATATGAGAATGCAAAAATGGGATTTACCTGACAGGCGATCAAGCATTTGATCAATGAATGGCAAGGGGTAATGATCCTTGCGAGTGGCTTGGTTGAGACGCCTATAGTCAATGCAAACCCTCCATGAATTATGCGCTCTAGTTGTCAAAATCTCTCCATGCTCATTTCTTACTCTTGTGATTCCAGACTTCTTGGGCGCAACTTGTACTGGACTGACCCATTCACTATCTGAGATGTGGTAAATGATATCTGCTTCAAGTAGCCTGGTCACTTCTTTCTTGACAACTTCTAAGATGGTGGGATTCAATCTTCATTGAGGTTGACGGAAAGGCTTTTCTCCTTCTTCTAGGAATATTTTGTGCTCACAAACCTGAGGGTTGATGCTTACTATATCCGCTAGGCTCCATCCAATCACTTTCTTATGTTTTCTCAGTACACTGAGTAGCTGTTCTTCTTGTTGGGAAGTGAGCTCCCTCGCAATGATAATTGGAAACTTCTGCTTGTCCTCAAGGTAAGCATACTTGAGGTGTGGAGGGAGGGGCTTTAATATTAATTTCTACTCAGAGCCAGGCACTGGATTATCTGGAGCTGGTGATAATGGTGAAGTGCTCTCATTGTTCTCTGAAAATGTCCCCACACTTGGACCTTGCCCTATGTACTTTTCTTCTAATTCCTCCTGGTGAACTTCAGCCATGGTTTCATCTATGATGTCACACTGGCAGATAGAATGATCTTCCGGAGGGTGCTTGATGAGAGAACTTTTGCGTGGTCTAGAAATTTGCAGATAAATCCTCGTTGCAAGTATAGTTTCTAAACCAACAAAAGTCCTTTCATACAAACCTTTTGGTTGTCACAAGTAAAAAACCCCTTTAAAATTGATAACCGAGTATTTAAACCTCGGCTCGTCTTCTCAAGGAACTGCAGGGACGTATGTTCTTATTATTGGTTATGAAGATTGTAAATTGGGGTTTCGAAGGTGAGGAACAAGTAATTTAAATTGCAATTAAAGTGAGTAAAAGACTGTAATTTAAATAAATAACTATAAAACACACTTTTGGCAAGGTATGAGAAATTAGAAGTCCTATCCTAGTTATCCTTATCAATGATGATGAAAATTAAATCTTAATTCCACTTAGTTAACATTTGCTAGAGAAAAGGAAAGTCAAGTGACTAATTAGTTAGATCCTCAAATCCTAGTTAATCCCTAAGGAAAGATTGGGATTATTGAAGTTTAATTCAATTAGTAAAGATAACGATTATCAATCATGTTGAGTTTGATAACTCCTGAGTTACTGGTTTCTTAACCAAGACCAAAAGGGGAAAAGTAAATCTACTAGAATAAAAATGTCTTTAGATTGGAGATAAAAGTAACATAAATAAAAGAAAGCAATATTAAACTGAAATACCTCAAATAACATTGATTCAAAGAGTAATTTGTAACATAGAAGAATTCATAATTAAATTGAGAACAGAATAAAAAGGAATATTGAACCTGGTAAAGAGATAATCCGGAAAGCGAATAAAATCCTAAATCTAAATCCTAATCCTCTCCCTCTCAAAACTAAATCTAATTCATGAATACTAACTAATTAGAGAGTCTCCCTAAATGGATGCATTCCCCCACTTTATAACCTCTGGTCTATGCCTTCTGGACTTGGATTTGGGCCAAAAAGGGCTTCATAATTCACTATGAGCGTTTTCTACAATTTCTGGTGCGTGGCCTCTGTCACGTGTCCGCGTGGGTCATGCGGTCGCATCATTCGGAGTATTCCTTGTCACGCGGTCGCTTCAGTCATGCGGGCGCCTCATATGTGTTCTGCTTGTGGCGCGCGATCGCGTCAGTCATGCGGTTGCGTTGCTGTTGATTCGCGCTGGCATGTGGCCGCATCGCCCATGCGATCGCGTGGATGCCAGTTTCTTCAAAAACTCCGTTTTGTGCTTTCCTTCCATTTTTGTATGTTTTCTTTCCATCCTTTAAGTCATTCCTGCCTTAGAAGATCTGAAACTACTCAACACACGAATCATGGCATCGAATGGAAATAAAGGGTTATCAAAATAATTATTTTTAAGCATAGGAAACATGTTTTTCACATACATCACATAATAAGGAAGGGAAAGTAAAACCATGCAATTAATATGAATAAGTGGGTGAAGGATTGAATAAATCACTCAGATTAAGCACAAAATATATCATAAAATATGGGTTTATCAACCTCTCCACACTTAAATAATAGCATGTCCTTATGCTAAGTCCAAGATAAAGAGTAAGTTATGGTTAAAGTGGTGGAATCTCATGCAATGCAATCTACTCTAAATGCAACTACCTACATGCATCATGCAATTCTTATTGTTATTCACTTGTACATAAAGCTTACATGTAGTTGAATTAATTCACATTCTCAAGGAGTCATATATATATATATATATATATACATAGCCAAACCTTAGATAATGATAAAGCACTTTTACAATTGAGATGGGAGAGAAAAACATTTTATAAACTTGCAAGACAATTAATAATTCAAGCAGAGATATATGTTAATGAGCTATTGAACCCTCACTGGATTTTGTGTTTACTCTCTAGTCACTCAGTGTTTATTGGGTTAATCACTCTATTCTTCTTTTTATCCTTCCTTTCTATAACTTTGTTCTTTATCTAACCAATCAACAATTATAGAATATAGACATACCAAAGTCATGAGGTCTTTAATTAAGGTTGTAATGGGGCCAAGGTAAAGGTAAAGGTATATGTATAAGTCTAAGTGAGCTAATTAAGTGAATCTTTGATTAGTCTAAGATCTCACCTAACATACATACTTTGAAAAGCAAAACTTCTTTACCTATTTTCTGACTTTTTCCCACTTTTGATGTTACATGCTCATACTTTAACTTTTGTCCCATGTGCATTTATTTTGCATTTGGGGAATTCTTTTGTATCCCCTTTATTCAAATACTGAAAAATAACATTTTTTTCTTTTTTTTTTTTAATGCACATGGTAATTCAATTATTTGATTTTACATGAGCATGCTTCCCAAAATTTTTATTTGAATTATTTTATTCTTTTCAACTTTTCTACCTTTTATTTTTATCATCCATGTTCCTAATAGGTTTCCCACACTTAAACAATTACACACTTTCTATCTTAAGCTAACCAAGGATTCAACTTGGGATTTTTATTTTGTTTTTCTGCTTAATGCTAGTATTATGGTTTATAGAATAAGAGGGGGTTTAAAAGTTCAAGGGGGCTGACAAGGGTAATGTAAAAGGTAGGCTAATTTAGGATAAGTGAGCTAAAATCAAACAATGGCCTCAATCACTCTCTTGGTATGTATTTCTTTTCTATAATTGGACATATAGATTAAAACAAAGTAAAGAACATCAGAATAAATAAGAAGGGCGGAACACACATGAATAAAAATTATGGTTTGAATTTAACCATACAATTAAGCTCAAAACTCACAGGCTGTGTATTCTCTAACTCAAAAATCATTTATCAATTATGTATGTCATGCAAGTAAAATTAAAAGTTCCCATTATTCTCAATATAAAATTTATTTTGAATGGCTTTAAAGTTCTAATGTTTCTCCTTGATGAAATATTGTTAACTAACTAACACATAATGCTATATATATGATGAGCGGATATTTTATACGCTTTTTGGGGTTAATTTCATATAGTTTTTCGTGTGTTTTAGTTAGTTTTTAGTTTATTTTCAGTAGTTTCTAGGCAAAATTCATATTTCTGGACTTTACTATGAGTTTGTGTGTTTTTCTGTGATTTCAGGTATTTTCTGGCTGAAATTGAGGGAGCTGAGCAAAAATCTGATTCAGGCTGAAAAAGGACTGCTGATGCTGTTGGATTCTGACCTCCCTGCACTCAAAGTGGATTTTCTGGAGCTACAGAACTCCAAATGGCGCGCTTCCAATTGCGTTGGAAAGTAGACATCTAGGGCTTTCTCGAAATATATAATAGTCCATACTTTGCTCAAGGATAGACGACGTAAACTGGCGTTCAACGCCAGTTCCATGTTGCTGTCTGGCGTCCAGCGCCAGAAACAAGTTACAAGTTGGAGTTCAACGCCAGAAAAGGATCCAAAGCTGGCGTTGAACGCCCAAAACAGCCCTATGCACGTGATTAGCTTAAGTCTCAGCCCCAGCACACACCAAGTGGGCCCCAGAAGTGGATTTCTGCACCATCTATCATAGTTTGTTCATTTTCTGTAAACCTAGGTTACTAGTTTAGTATTTAAACAACTTTTAGAGGTTTATTTCGGGGATCATGAAATTTTAGATCTGAACTTTGTACCTTTTGACGGCATGAGTCTCTAAACTCCATTGTTGGGGGTGAGGAGCTCTGCTGTGTCTCGATGAATTAATGCAAGTATTTCTGTTTTCCATTCAAACATGCGCGTTCCTATCTAAGATATCCATTCGCACTTCAATATGAATGTGATGAACGTGACAATCATCATCATTCCTCCACGAACGCGTGCCTGACAACCACTTACGTTCTACCGTAGAATGAATGAATATCTCTTAGATCTCTTAATCAGAATCTTCGTGGTATAAGCTAGATGATGGTAACATTCAAGAGAATCCAGAAAGTCTAAACCTTGTCTGTGGTATTCCGAGTAGGATTCAGGGATTGAATGACTGTGACGAGCTTCAAACTCGCGAGTGCTGGGTGTAGTGACAAATGCAAAAGGATAGTAAATCCTATTCCGGTGCGATTGAGAACCTGCAGATGATTAGCCGTGCGGTGACAGCGCATCTGGACCCTTTTCAGTTTGGTATTTTCTTGTTGATTTTTCTTTGTTTTTCAAAAATTTTAGTTTGGTTTTCTAAAAATTTTAAGTTTGGTGTTCCTTGGTGTTTTCCCTCCAAAATTTTCGAAAACAAGGAGCATTAGATCTAAAAATTTTAAATCTTGTACTATCTTATTGTTTTTCTCTCTCCTCTTTAAATCCACAAATATCTTTTCTCTCTATTTTAAAGCAAATTTTCGAAATTCACCTTTAAAATTCAGATTTTTATTTCAAAATTTAAAACCTTTTTCAAAAATCATCATATCCTTTTCAAAACTTTCTAACCACTTTCTCTCTCCTCATTTTTTTTCGAAAATCTTCACCTATTTTTATTTATTTTATTTTAATTTATTTTGTTTTCTGGTGCTGCCAGTTCTCTTGTTGCTCTCGATCTTTCAGATACTGCTTCTGTTGTTGCAAGTATAGCTTTTGTTGGACATCCAAGGCTTTAAACAAGGAGATAATGAATCTCTTTATGATGCTGGGGAGAGATACAGAGAGATGCTACGAAAATGCCCCTCTGAAATGTTTTCAGAGTGGGTTCAGTTAGACATCTTCTATTATGGACTTACAGAAAGAACTCAGATCTCTCTAGATTGCTCAGCTGGTGGATCTATCCACATGAGAAAAACAATTGAAGAAGCTCAAGAGCTAATTGATACAGTTGCTAGAAATCAGCATCTGTACCTAAGCAGTGACTCTTCCATGAAAGAAGAGGCTAAAACAGTAACTGCTGAACTCAGTCCTGCAGAGCAAGCTGCTGAATTCAATCAGCTATTGGATTTTCTAACAAAGCAGTTAGCTGAATTCAAGGATAAACTACAAGAGACAAGGATGGCTAATATAAACATGGAAGTACAATTAAAGCAAACAAAGCAGCAGCTGTCAAAACAAATAACAGAAGAATGCCAAGCAGTTCAATTAAGAAGTGGGAAAGCACTAAATACCCCACTTCAAGGCAGCAGGAAACCAAGAAATGAGCAAACCACCCAAAATCCATCTGAGGACAGTAAGAGCCCAGGGAAAAATAATTCTGGCACGAAAATGCCAGAAGTTTGGTGGAAGGATGGCGCTGAACGCCCAGACCATGCTTAGGACTGGCGTTCAACGCCAGAAACAAGCAAGGATCTGGCGTTGAATGCCCAAAAGAAGCTCAGTTCTGGCGTTCAAACGCCAGGAACAGATGAGGAGCTGGCGTCTAACGTCACTCCAGCTTCTAACTCTGGCACTCAATTACCAGTGAGGGATCAGACACACACAAGTGCTGATAACAACCCATCTAAAAAGGCTTCTTCAACCACTTCTGTAGGAAATAAACTTACAGCAACTAAGGTTGAGGAATATAAAGCCAAGATACCTTATCCTCAAAAACTCCGCCAAGAGGAGCAGGATAAGCAATTTGCCCGCTTTGCAGATTATCTCAGGACTCTTGAAATAAAGATTCCATTTGTAGAGGCACTTGAGCAAATACCTTCTTATGCCAAGTTCATGAAAGAGATCTTGAGTCATAAGAAGGATTGGAGAGAAACTGAAAGAGTTCTCCTCACTGAAGAATGTAGTGCAGTCATTCTGAAAAGCTTTCCTAAAAAGCTTAAAGACCCTGGGAGTTTTCTGATACCATGCACATTAGAAGGTAATTGCACCAAGACAGCTTTATGTGATCTTGGGGAAAGCATCAACCTAATACCTGCATCCACTATCAGAAAGCTTGGTTTAACTGAAGAAGTTAAACCAACCTGGATATGTCTCCAACTTGCTGATGGCTCCGTTAAATACCCATCAGGCGTGATTGAGGACATGATTGTTAGGGTTGGGTCATTCGCCTTTCCCACTGACTTTGTAGTGCTGGAAATAGAGGAGCACAAAAGTGCTACTCTCATTCTAAGAAGACCTTTCCTAGAAACTGGATGAACTCTCACTGATGTCCAAAAGGGGGAAGTAACCCTGAGAGTCAATGAGGATGAGTTTAAGTTGAATGCTGTCAAAGCCATGCAGCATCCAGACACACCAAAAGACTGCATGAAAGTTGATCTTATTGACTCTTTGGTAGAAGAGATCAACATGGCTGTGAGTCTCGAATTAGAGTTGGAAGACATCTTTAAAGATGTTCAGCCTGATTTGGAGGATTCAGGGGAAATGAAAGAGCCTCTGAAATTTCCTCTGGAAGAGGAAAAACCTCCTAAATCCGAGCTCAAACCATTACCACCATCCCTGAAATATGCATTTCTGGGAGAAGGTGACACTTTTCTAGTGATCATAAGCTCTGCTTTAAATCCACAGGAAGAGGAAGCACTTATTCAAGTGCTAAGGACACACAAGACAGCTCTTGGGTGGTCCATAGGTGACCTTAAGGGCATAAGCCCAGCTAGATGCATGCACAAAATCTTATTGGAGGATAATGCTAAACGAGTGGTTCAACCACAGAGGTGGCTAAATCCAGCCATGAAGGAAGTGGTGCAGAAAGAGGTCACCAAAATACTAGAGGCTGGAATTATTTATCCTATTTCTGATAGCCCCTGGGTGAGCCCTGTTCAAGTTGTCCCCAAAAAGGGAGGCATGACAGTGGTTCATAATGAAAAGAATGAACTGGTTCCTATAAGAACAGTTACAGGGTGGCGCATGTGTATTGACTACAGAAGGCTCAATACAGCCACCAGAAAGGATCATTTTCCTTTACCATTCATAGACCAGATGTTAGAAAGATTGGCAAGTCATGATTATTACTGCTTTTTGGATGGCTACTCAGGCTATAACCAGATTATAGTAGATCCCCTGGATCAAGAGAAAACAGCATTCACATGTCCATCTTGAGTGTTTGCTTATAGAAGGATGCCATTTGGGCTGTGTAATGCGCCTGCAACCTTCAAGAGATGCATGCTCTCTATTTTCTCTGATATGATGGAAAAATTTCTAGAAGTCTTCATGGATGACTTCTCAGTATATGGAGACTCATTCAGCTCCTGTCTTGATCACCTGAAACTAGTTCTGAAAAGATGCCAAGAGACCAACCTGGTTTTAAACTAGGAAAAATGTCACTTTATGGTGACTGAAGGGATTGTCCTTGGGCATAAAATTTCAAACAAGGGAATAGAGGTGGATCAAGCAAAAATAGAGGTAATTGAAAAATTACCACCACCTGCCAATGTTAAGGCAATCAGAAGCTTTCTGGGGCATGCAGGATTCTATAGGAGGTTTATAAAAGCAGGATTCAAAACCCAGACTCATAAGATGGGTGTTGCTTCTGCAAGAGTTTGATATAGAAATAAGACACAGAAAAGGGACAGAGAACCAAGTGGCTGACCATCTGTCCCGGATAGAGCCAATAGAAGGGACGTCATTCCCATCTCTTGAAATCTCTGAGACCTTTCCTGATGAGCATTTGTTTGCCATTCAGGAAACACCATGGTTTGCAGACATTGCAAACTACAAAGCTGCAAGGTTCATTCCCAAGGAATACAGCAGGCAACAAAAGAAAAAATTAATTATTGATGCAAAGTACTACTTGTGGGATGAACCCTATCTCTTTAAGAGATGTGCAGATGGCATAATCCGTAGGTGTGTGCCTAAAGAAGAAGCACAAAGGATCTTATGGCATTGCCATGGGTCACAATATGGAGGTCATTTCGGAGGTGAGCGAACAGCTACCAAGGTCCTCCAATGTAGCTTCTACTGGCCTACACTCTACAGAGATTCCCAAGAGTTTGTACGTAACTGTGACAGTTGCCAGAGAGCTGGTAATTTGCCTCACAGTTACGCCATGCTTCAACAAGGAATCTTGGAGATTGAGTTGTTTGATGTATGGGGTATTGATTTCATGGGGCCTTTCCCACCATCATACTCAAACACTTATATTCTGGTGGCAGTTGACTATGTATCAAAATGGGTTGAGGCCATTGCTACACCCACCAATGATACTAAAATAGTGCTAAAGTCCCTCCAGAAACATATATTCAGCAGGTTTGGTGTTCCCAGGGTACTAATCAGTGATGGGGGCACTCACTTCTGCAACAAATAGCTTGACTCTGCCATGGTCCGGTATGGGATTCGCCACAAGGTGGCAACTCTATATCATCCACAGACAAATGGGCAAGCTGAAGTCTCTAACAGAGAACTAAAAAGAATCCTGGAACGGACTGTAAGTACCCGTAGAAAGGATTGGGCACGAAGCTTGGATGATACTCTGTGGGCTTACAGAACAGCATTCAAGACTCCTATAGGGACCTCTCCATACCAACTTGTGTATGGTAAGGCATGCCACCTGCCCGTGGAACTGGAACATAAAGCCTACTAGGCAACCAGATTCTTAACTCTAGGCTCAGGCTATTCCCCGGGAAACTGAAGTCCTGGTGGAGGGGACCATATGTGATTACAAGTGTATCACCATATGGTTATGTGGAGCTTCAAGATATTGATTCTAACAAGAAGTTCATTGTTAATGGACAGAGAATCAAGCACTATCTTGAAGGTAATGTTGAGCAAGAGTGCTCAAGGCTAAAGCTAGATTAAAAGCTCAGCAAGGTCCAGCTAAAGACAATAAAGAAGCGCTTGCTGGGAGGCAATCCAGCCATGGGGCATCACTTCCTCTAAGCATTTTGCCCTATTCTTGATTTTATTTGTTTATATAAAGTTCACTGATACTAAGGTAAAGAGTCAATTGTATAAGTTCACAGGGTTACAGAAGGATTCTACACACAAAACAGAGAAAAAGAGCTCATTGGCAAGAAAACGCCAGTAAGAGTCTGTTTTGGGCGTTCAACGCCCAAAAGAAGCATCCACTGGGCGTTGAACGCCAGTAAGGATAGCCATCTGGGCGTTAAACGCCAGAAAGAAGCATCTTCTGGGCGTTGAACGCCAGAAAGAAGCTCCTTCTGGGCGTTTAACGCCAGATTTACAGCATCCTGGGCGTTCAGAAAAATGCCCATTGACAAAGGAGTTCCTGGCGTTCAACCCCAGAAAGAAGCAGCAGCTAGGCGTTGAACGCCCAGGAGAGGCAGCATTTGGGCGTTGAATGCCCAAAACATGCAGCGTTTGGGCGTTCAAACGCCAGGATGGTGGGGAGGAGGTGAATTTATTTTTACTTCTCACTTTTCATTCTAAATTTAAATTTCATGTTTCAATTCATGATTTCTTGCATAAACATGTTAAGAACCCTGATTTCTAAAATCCCTAATTTCTAAAAATCCTATTTTAAAAATATCAAATGTATCTTAATCCATAAGCACAAATCCTTTTTTTCAATCCAATTCAACTCTTTTTCAAAATTTTCAAAACAAATCTATCTCTTTTCATTCAAAAATCTTTTCAACTAATCAATATCTTTTTCAAAAATCCAATTTTATTTTTTTCAAATATCTTTCATATCTTTTCAATTTTAAATTATATCTTTTCTTATCATACTTATTTTTTTAAAATCATATCTTCTATCTTATCTTTCTTACCATTTTCGAAAACCCCCCCTCCCTTTTAAAAACCCATTCGGCCTCCTTCCTCTCATCCACCATCCTATACTAGCTCTCCTTCTATCCCTCTCCTTCCTTTTCTTTTGCTTGAGGACAAGCAAACCTCTAAGTTTGGTGTGTTTATCCGTGATCACTGAACCATACCCACTAAGATAATGGCTCCTAAAGGAAAACAACCCACTCCAAGAGGCAAGAAAGAGAGTGTTCCAAAACCACTTTGGAATCAAGGGAAGTTCTTAACTAAAGAACATTCAGACCATTATTACAAAATAATGGGTCTAAGATTAGTGATCCCGGAAGTTAGATTCGATCTGAAAGAAGACGAATATCCAGAGATCCAGGAGCAAATCCGAATTAGGAACTGGGAGATCCTAGCCAATCCTGAAACGAAAGTGGGAAGGAATATGGTCCAGGAGTTCTATGCTAATATGTGGCATACAGACAGGAAAAGACTATCTGGATTTGCTATCTATGACTATCGGACCTTGGTAAGAGGAAAGATTGTTCATACCCACCCTGACAAGATCAGGGAGATCTTAAAGCTACCTCAGTTAAAAGATGATCTAGACTCCTTCAATAGGAGAATGATGAGAACAGACAAGGGCCTGGATAAGATTCTAGAGGATATATGCATCCCTGGAGCCAGGTGGACCACCAGCACAAAGGGTGTCCCAAATCAACTCAAAAGAGAAGATCTCAAACCAGTCGCCAGAGGATGGCTGGACTTCATTGGGCATTCTCTGCTGCCCACTAGCAACCGTTCTGAAGTCACTATTAGAAGAGCAGTGATGATCCATTGCATCATGATGGGAAAAGAAGTGGAAGTTCATCAACTGATTTCAACTGAATTCTACAAAATTGCGAACAAAAATTCCAAAGATGCCAGGTTGGCTTATCCAAGCTTGATTTCTATGCTCTGCAAAGAAGCTGGAGTAAGGATGGAAATAACTGAGTATATCTCAATTGAGCGGCCAATCACCAAAGCATCAATGGAAAAGCAACAATCACAGGATGACCCCATCAAGAAGAGAACACAGGAAATTCTCCCAGAAATCCCTCAATCTGAATACTGGGAGTATCTTGAAGCATCTATTACCAAGATGCAAGAAGCTATGGAACAAATACAGAAAGAACAGAAGGAACAAAGTAGCATTCTTTGCTATTTGCTTAAAGAACAGGAGAAGCAAGGGCGTGATTTAAGGGAATTGAAGCGCCAGAAATTATCTCTTGAAGGACCAAGCACCCCGCAGATTAGAGGAACATCCACCTCCCAGAACAAAGGTTGTTAAATTCTAATCTTAGCCTTAACTCTGTGATAACTGTTTTTATTTTAGTTTTACCTTAGGAGTCATATAGTACTAATTAGTATCTATATTTTTGATTTTATCCCCAATTAAGCTATGATTTAATTTTATCATCATCATTAAACATGAATAAAATAGAAGAATTTCTTTAGAATAAGAGGCAATATTTTTTTGAGTTTTTAATAAGATAAATTCTAATTATTTATATGTGGTGGCAATGCTTTCTGTCTTCTGAATGAATGCTTGAACAGTGCATATGTCTTTTGAATTTGATATTTAAGACTGTTAAATATGTTGGCTCTTGAAATAATGATGAACATGAGACATGTTATTGATAATCTGAAAAATCATAAAAATGATTCTTGAAGCAAGAAAAAGCAGTGAAAGAAAAAGAAAAAGCAAGCAGAAAAAGCCAAAGCTCTTAAAACCAAAAGGCAAGAGCAAAAAAGCCAATAGCCCTTAAAACCAAAAGGCAAGGGTAATAAAAAGGACCCCAAGGCTTTGAGCATCAGTGGATAGGAGGGCCTAAAGGAATAAAATCCCGGCCTAACCGGCTAACCAAGCTGTCCCTAACCATGTGCTTGTGGCGTGAAGGTGTCAAGTGAAAACTTGAGACTGAGCGGTTAAAGTCAAGGTCCAAAGCAAAAAGAAGAGTGTGCTTTAGAACCCTGGACACCTCTAATTGGGGACTTTAGCAAAGCTGAGTCACAATCTGAAAAGGTTCACCCAATTATGTGTCTGTGGCATTTATGTATCTAGTGGTAATATTGGAAAACAAAGTGCTTAGGGCCACGGCCAAGACTCATAAAGTAGCTGCGTTCAAGAATCAACATACTGAACTAGGAGAATCAATATCACTATCTAAATTCTGAGTTCCTATAGATACCAATCACTCTGAGCTTCAATGGATAAAGTGAGATGCCAAAACTGTTCAGAAGCAAAAAGCTACTAGTACCGCTCATCTAATTAGAATCTGAGCTTCACTCAAAAACTCTGAGATATTAATGCTTCTTAAAATTATTTGTATTCTATTTTAATTATCTAGTTTCTTGAGGACAAGCAACAGTTTAAGTTTGGTGTTGTGATGAGCGGATATTTTATACGCTTTTTGGGGTTAATTTCATATAGTTTTTAGTGTGTTTTAGTTAGTTTTTAGTTTATTTTCAGTAGTTTCTAGGAAAAATTCATATTTATGTACTTTACTATGAGTTTGTGTGTTTTTATGTGATTTCAGGTATTTTCTGGCTGAAATTGAGGGAGCTGAGCAAAAATCTGATTCAGGCTGAAAAAGGACTGCTCATGCTGTTGGATTCTGACCTCTCTGCACTCAAAATGGATTTTCTAGAGCTACAGAACTTCAAATGGCGCGCTTCCAATTGCGTTGGAAGGTAGACATCCAGGGCTTTCCAGAAATATATAATAGTCCATACTTTGCTCAAGGATAGATGACGTAAACTGGCGTTCAACACCAGTTTCATGTTGCTGTCTGGCGTCCAGCGCCAGAAACAAGTTACAAGTTGGAGTTCAACGCAAGAAATGGATCCAAAGCTGGCGTTGAACGCCCAAAACAGCCCTATGCACGTGATTAGCTTAAGTCTCAGCCCCAGCACACACCAAGTGGGCCCCAGAAGTGGATTTTTGCACCATCTATCATAGTTTGTTCATTTTCTATAAACCTAGGTTACTAGTTTAGTATTTAAACAACTTTTAGAGGTTTATTTCGGGGATCATGACATTTTAGATCTGAACTTTGTACCTTTTGACGGCATGAGTCTCTAAACTCCATTGTTGGGGGTGAGGAGCTCTGCTGTGTCTCGATGAATTAATGCAAGTATTTCTGTTTTCCATT
>NC_029787.2:59899557-59899675 GCF_000816755.2 Arachis ipaensis | reverse complement strand
CTAGATGATGAAGAGAATCCGGAAAGTCTAAACCTTGTCTGTGGTATTCCGAGTAGGATTCAGGGATTGAATGACTGTGACGAGCTTCAAGAGCTTCAAAGCTGGGCGTAGTGACAGA
>NC_029787.2:59897510-59897830 GCF_000816755.2 Arachis ipaensis | reverse complement strand
GAATGACTGTGACGAGCTTCAAACTCGCGAGTGTTGGGCGTAGTGACAAACGCAAAAGGATAGTAAATCCTATTCCGGTACGATTGAGAACCTGCAGATGATTAGTCGTGCGGTGACAGCGCATCTGGACCCTTTTCACTGGAATGATGGATGGTAGCCATTGACAACGGTGATCCACCAACACAGAGCTTGCCATAGGAGGACGTGCCTGCGTGAATCAGAAAACAGAGGAAAGCAGAATTTCAGAAGACAAAGCATCTCCAAAACTCCAACATATTCTCCATCATTGCATACAAGTATAATTTGTGTTCTGCCCTTTT
>NC_029787.2:59873200-59896709 GCF_000816755.2 Arachis ipaensis | reverse complement strand
TATGTATGTCATGCAAGTAAAATTAAAAGTTCCCATTATTCTCAATGTAAAATTTATTTTGAATGGCTTTAAAGTTTGTGTTTCTCCTTGATGAAATGTTGTTAACTAACTAACATGGAATGCTATATATACAAGGTGTGGGTTGTTTCTATTATGTTCAAGTCTCTAGTTTACTTCCTTTTTATTTTTTTCAACTAAGCTATCTTATGCTAAAAAGGGTAAACTATACTAATTAATCCACAATTTCTATAACTAATAAGTTAGAATTGTAACTAAACTAAATGGCTAAAATATGAACTAAAGTGCGAAATACAGAAAATAGAGTATAAATACATGAAAATAGCAATGTATAAGTACTGGGAGAATAAAAATAAAAATAAAGAGAAAAGTACAGAAAAATAGCAAAATAAAATGAAAGAGTCTGTAGTGGTTCACCAAAAAATATGCCAGAGATGGCGACCTCCCCACACTTAAAATGAAGCATCGTCCCTGATGCTCACTCAAGCAGGGTGTGAAGGGGTGTCATCACTGGAAGGGTGGGTAGCTGGAGTCTCTGTGGTGGTGGTCTGAGGATCTGCCTATTGTAGAGGAGGTGCTGACTGGATAGGGATTTCGGGGTCTATAGCTTGAATCTGAGGCGGAGTCTCCTGATGTGATGCGGCCTGCTTTGTGCATGCATGTGCAGCCTCGCTCTGTGGATGGGTATTTGCCTCGTGATCATCCACCTCCTCCTCAAATGGTGTGTCAGGCTCTGAGGGAACGTCGCCGCCAGATCGGATCATCAGCTTCAGGTGCTCATAGCGTCGCTTGTTGCGATGCTCTATCTGGTCGAGCCGCCGAAACAGGTGGTGCACTAGGTGATAAACTGGCTCTGAGGCAGGTGGAGGTGCAGTGGTGGTAGCAGGGGTAGCTAGGGTAGCTGTGGAGGAAGAGGGGCCGGCAGATGGTGTGGCTGTCTCAGCAGTAGCAGTGAGGAATGGAGGTCTGTAGCCCAAAGCCAGAAAGTTCCTGCTCTGAGGGATAATCTTCTTGCATTCTGCAGCAGGTGGCTTCTCATCAGCATCCTCCCAAGGCACGTCAGCTCGACGGCCCAACTGTGTAATTAGATAAGGAAAGGGTAGAGTGCCTCGGACGTGGACCCTGGCCATATAGTACCGGATAAAGCGTGGCAGGTACAGGTCCTTACCCTCCATCACACACCATAGGAGGGTGATCATAGCGGCAGGGATCTCTGTCTCATGGGTACTCGGCATGACAAAATTGCTCAGGATCTGGTGCCATAGCCGAGCCTCATCATTTAAGTAAATCCGCTTGATTCCCTTTGGCATGGTGGTGTTATGACCCATGATCCATGGAACGATCGAGTCAAGGGCTATCCTGGCCTTGACTACATCCCAATCAAATTTCATGAAGCGCATATCCTCCTCAGCTCTTTGATAGCCATCCAGCTGATCAAATTTCGGCAAAAGCTTTAGAACATCCTCTATGGCCTCTTCAGTGACCAGAATCTGCTTACCCCTAAGGTTCACTGTATCTAGGGAAGTTTTGAAGTAATTATAGTAGAATTCCCTTACCCAAGATGCATTGACCTCAGTTAGGTTTCTCTCCAAGAAGAACCAGCCTCTTTGTTTGATTTGCTCAGAGGTGTATTGCTGGAGTTCTTCTGGGATTTTCAAAGTCCTCTCTAGGTACAGGTTCCTGGAGGTTGCAAACACCAGATATTTTAGCTCACAGTATCGGTTTGTAAATCTAAGGGGATCAGTGGCAGGGAGTAGCTGGTTAGCCTTCTCCTACGGGGTAAAGTGTTTCTCCCGCCAGGAGTCATCGTGCATGATATCCAGGATGGACTTGGAGGATTCTCCTCTTTTACTTTTGTCAGTAGTTGCCTTTGCTTTTCCTTTTCTTTGGCTGGCAGACATCCTAAAAAATAGAAAACCAGGATATAATAAAAATAGGAAAACAAATAGGTAAATAATCAAAAGAAACACAAGGTGGCAAAGGAGCAATAGAAGAGGAAATTGAGTTAAGTAAATTTGCATTTAAGGATTGTATAAGAGTTAGAATACTGAGAAAAAAAAATGTAACAATCCAAAATGTACTTCCATTCAAGTTGATTAGAAAAAGTATCATCATGCCTTGGTTAGAATGTTAAAAAGAAAGTGAAAAACCAGAAGAGATGTTTTGAAGGGTTAGGTTTGGTTAGAATTAAAAAAAAAAGAGTTTAGGAAGTTAAAATTAGGGAATAAAAATGGATTAGAGAAAGTGACATGAGGATCAATTTCTAAATAACGAGAATTCACAAATTAAAGCAACAGATAACTCAAATTCAAACAAGGAAGTTAGGGATGATTCAAATGAAAATAGCAAAAAGTGGAATTGAATCATCCAAGATGCAATTTATAAACAAGGAAATTAAAAAGAATAAGAAAGCTTGCCCTGTCATTCAGCAATTGATTTGGTAAAAGCTTATTAAAGTAGAGTTCAAGTTTGCCAAAACCAAAACAGGAATGAAAATCAAAACAATGTACAGAAATTTGGGCAGCATTTTGGCTAAAATTGGATGTTCCCGGAAAATAAATAGCAATCAGAATAGTTCATATGAATTAAAACAGATTGCAATTAAAGAGTATGAACAGGAAAGAACATTTGCAATAGCAGCATGAACTTGAAGAACAGCATATGAACATTACTAACACACAGCAACAGCAGAATTGCGAAAATTATAAAACAAGAAACACGAACAGCGCAATTAAACAGGCCTAAATCCACTAACCACATCCTAGGCTACCTAACAACCTAAAATCCACTACAACATGCATATCAAACTAGCCTAAATATGAACATAAACAGAAAAATATGAATTAACTACGAATGGATAGAAGGGTGGTGTTCATCGGAACCTGGTAGGCGAATTAAGGAGAGTGAGGCAGAGAGGTGGTTGGGGGATGTGGCGGTGGCGGCTGGCGCGGTGGTTGGCAGTGGCGCGGCGGGTGCTGTTCGGAGGCAGGGGCTTCGGGAAGGGTAATGGGGGTAGAGGGGAGAGAAAGGGGAGGAAGGGAAGGGGGCGTGGGTGGCGGATGGGTGGCGCGGCTGGGACGGAGCGGCGGCGGTGGATGGGTTCGCCTGACTGGGGGGGTTATGGAATTTGAATCCACACGATCGGGGCACGCGGTCGCGTGGTTGGGCTGAAATGGTGGTTGACGCGATCGCGTGAGTGGCGCGATTGCATGGAATAGCTAAAAGAGTGAATGACGCAATCGCCTGGGGCATGCGATCGCGTCGCTGGAAATTGTGCTAAACGCACGATTCCAGCATCGTTTCAGCGTAACTCTCTGTCTCCTTTTGGGATATTGTGTAATCCATGCGACGCGATCGCGTCAGGGACACGATCGCGTGGGCTATTTGTGCAAAACGCACAATGGCCGCACGATTTCAGCCTAACTTTCTGGACGTTGGATGTTTATGCCGATCTCCAGATCACGCGGCCGCGTGAATGACACGGACGCGTGGGAAGTGTTTTTCAAAACTTGACGCGATCTAATGAATGATGCAGTTGCGTCGTGCACCCTTTTTTTTTTAAATTGGTATGCAATTATGCACTATGCAATGCAAATGAAGAATATTCAGGTTCAATTGAAAAGGAAATAAAAATAAATAACACGAAATAAAACTGAAAAAGAAACGACCATACCATGGTGGGTTGTCTCCCACCTAGCACTTTTAGTTAAAGTCCTTAAATTGGACATTGGATGAGCTTCCTGCTATGGCGGTTTATGCTTAAACTCATCCATAAATCTCCACCAATGCTTGGAATGCCAATAGCCTCTGGGGTCCCAAACTAGGCATGTAAAGCTTCTGAGCAGCTTCAAATAGATTCTTAGGCTCCCAGGGTGATGAATGTCAGAATAGATTCCAGGATCCTAAACTTGGCTTTTAAATTCACCTTCGTCTTGATCTATATTTTTCCATCCGGGTGGTTTAGAAATTAGATTCTCACCAGAATAACCAAACGTTTTCCGAGATCCATTTGATAGATCATGATGCCAATCCGCACACTTCGAGTTGAAGCGTGGAACCTTATTGAACTTTGTGCACTAGCTCTGAGTACGAGCCATTTCCCTCTTACTCTTAAAGCCGCAGAGAACTCTAAGCTAGCCATCTATTTCAAGCAAACCATATTCAAGTGGAAAAATAAAGCTAAAGGTTAAGGATTGTGCCCACTTGAAGCTTGTATTGGCTGGTAATGGCCTTGGGATAGGTGGTTCCAGTAGTTCTGTGAGTTCTACTCCCTTGTGCTCTTCTGTGAAATTCGTCACTTCTTTGCAAGATTCTTCAAATGTATCCATGTCTTGATCAAAGCCTTCTATGTCTTCCTCGTCACTTAAGTCATAAACTGGAGGTTGAGAGAAATCTACCTCCGTATCATCTTCGTACTCGCTTGGGGAAGATTCTTCGATCTCAGAGAATTCACTCACGGATGCAAGTTCATTACTAGAAGAACTTGACTTGAGATTATCATCATCAAGGAAAATTGCTTCTTGGATTATTCTGTCTAGTTTTTCATGAAATACCTGCCTTGGGGATTGTGTACTATCCTCCTTAGCATCAGTTGTAACGTCCTTGACAGAATTCTCCACAACTCTGGGTTCCCATGGAAGTTCAGCGTCTCCTAAGTCTTGAACCAACTCTTCTTCTTGTATAATGACAGCTTCCTCTACTTGTTCTAGTGCGAAGTCATGCTTTGTCTTGTCCACTGGAGTTTCTAATATCTCCTTCATGCTACGCCCTTCATTAGATTGTCCACATGGGGCTCTGGGAGGCCCTTGAATGTTCGAACGTCTAGAAGATAATTGACTTATTGCTTGCTCCAGTTGATGAAGGGTTGTCTGAAGTTGATCTACTGTTCCCTTGAGGCAAACTTCTGATTCTCGGGGTGATGGATTTGGACGTGGTACATTGGGAAGTGGTGGTGTTTGGGAGTAATTGGATTGGAATCGGGGTAAATGAGGATCATATGGTGGCGAATGGTGAAAAGGAGCTTGTGAGTGTGGTGGTTCAAGGTTGTGTTGAGAGGATGGCTTATAAGCATAAGGTGGGGCTTGTTGGTAACTACAAGGTTGTCCACCATGTCTATTGCCTTGGTATGTATTGTAGAATGGTCTTTGTCCATGATATCTTGGAGTGTGTTGCTGCCTAAAGGGTTGATCAGATCCTCTTGGCTCCATCCATCTTTGATTGCTCTGACCTTGATGCATGTTCCTGTTATAACTTCCATTCCTTTCAACAATATTAGAACCAAACTCAAAGCGAGAGGGGTGAGAATTCATAGTAGCTAATGAAGATAAAAGAAGAAAATAAAAACAAATAAATACATAAAAGAAAAATATTTACAATAACCAACAATAAGGCACACAGTTGCAGCTCCCCGGCAACGGTGCCATTTTGATGAGAGAACTTTTGCATGGTCTAGAAATTTGCAGATAAATCCTCGTTGCAAGTATAGTTTCTAAACCAACAAAAGTCCTTTCATACAAACATTTTGGTTGTCACAAGTAACAAACCCCTTTAAAATTGATAACCGAGTATTTAAACCTCGGGTCGTCTTCTCAAGGAACTGCAGGGACGTATGTTATTATTATTGGTTATGAAGATTGTAAATTGGGGTTTCGAAGGTGAGGAACAAGTAATTTAAATTGTAATTAAAGTGAGTAAAAGACTGTAATTTAAATAAATAACTATAAAACACACTTTTGGCAAGGTATGAGAAATTAGAAGTCCTATCCTAGTTATCCTTATCAATGATGATGAAAATTAGATCTTAATTCCACTTAGTTAACCTTTGCTAGAGCAAAGGAAAGTCAAGTGACTAATTAGTTAGATCTCAAATCCTCTTTAATCCCTAAGGAAAGATTGGGATTATTGAAGTTCAATTCAATTAGTAAAGATAACGATTATCAATCATGTTGAGTTTGATAACTCCTGAGTTACTGATTTCTTAACCAAGACCAAAAGGGGAAAAGTAAATCTACTGGAATAAAAATATCTTCAGATTGGGGATAAAAGTAACATAAATAAAAGAAAGCAATATTAAACCGAAATACCTCAAATAACATTGATTCAAAGAGTAATCTGTAACATAGAAGAATTCATAATTAAATTGAGAACAAAATAAAAAGGAATATTGAACCTGGTAAAGAGATAATCCGGAAAGCGAATAAAATCCTAAATCTAAATCCCAATCCTAAAGAGAGAGGAGAGAATCTCCCTCTCAAAACTAAATCTAATTCATGAATACTAACTAATTGGAGAGTCTCCCTGAATGGATTCATTCCCCCACTTCACAACCTCTGGTCTATGCCTTCTGGACTTGGATTTGGGCCAAAAAGGGCTTCAGAATTTGCTATGAGCATTTTCTGCAATTTCTGGTCCGTGGCTTCTGTCACGCGTCCGCGTGGGTCACGCGGTCGTGTCATTCGGAGTTTTTCTTGTCATGCGGTCGCTTCAGTCATGCGGCCGCGTCATATTTGTTCTGCTTGTGGCGCGCGATCGCGTCAGTCATGCGGTCGCGTCGCTGTTGATTCTCGCTGGCATGCGGCCGCATCAACCATGCGATCGCGTGGATGCCAATTTCTTCAAAATCTCCGTTTTGTGCTTTCCTTCCATTTCTGTATGTTTCCTTTCCATCCTTTAAGTCATTCTTGCCTTAGAAGATTTAAAACTACTCAACACACGAATCATGGCATCGAATGGAAATAAAGGGTAATCAAAATAATTATTTTTTAGCATAGGAAACATGTTTTTCACATACATCACATAATAAGGAAGGGAAAGTAAAACCATGCAATTAATATGAATAAGTGGGTGAAGGATTGAATAAATCACTCAAATTAAGCACAAAATATATCATAAAATATGGGTTTATCAGTGCTTCATAGCTTCATTTAAACTGAATTTCACTATTCTGCCATCTATTTCAAAAGAATAAGTTCCTGAAAATGCGTCCTGCTTGAACTTTGAAGTCTTCAAGAATGGTTTTCTAAGTAGGATTGATGATGGCCTTCCTGAATAAATGCAGCTCATAGTAGCAAAATAAAATAAAATGTAAATAAATAAATTCCAATCAATAACTTAGCACTCTATTGCAACTCCCCGGCAACGGCGCCAAAAATTGACGTGGCGGAAATTGGCGGATTAAGAAATTAATATAAGAGATACGTTGCAAGTATAGTTCTTAACCAACAAAAATCCGCTTATCAATTTAGAAGGGTTGTCACAAAATTAGAATTAAAATACTGGGAGTATGAATCCCAGGTCATCTCCCAATGAGTTGCAGAAAGATGTGCTATTTTATTAATCAGATGTTTTCCAAAATGGTTTGAGTTTGATAAACAGGAAATTAAATAAGAGAATTTGTGTAATTTAAATAAAACTCTTGACCGGGAGTAGATTGATCGGAAGTTATATCCTTGTTGGAGTCCTCCCAAGATTAATTGATAATTGAAGGTTGTTCTGCTTAGTTATCCTTTACTGGTTAGAGGAAAGTCAAGCAAGTCAGAAGTCTACTTCTATTCACAAGTCCTAATCCTCTCCCTTGGGAAGGATTAGAGTTAGTGACTAGAGAGCCATCCAATAATAAACCCAATCACAATTTTACTCTTGAGTATTCCAACTCAAGGTTCTCCTTTCAATCAACTCCCAATCAAGTTAGAAGACTACTCGCTCATTAGAATCATCTAGTAGCCCAAGTCACCCAATTTGAAAGCACTTAATGCTTTGGGTAAGAACATGAATGTGGTTGAATGAGTTCAGAGGAATTGGAATAAAAAAAATGAAAAGATTGATGTATTCCACTCTTATGAACACATTAAATACACAATGATAAAACCAATTTATTAAGATGACAACGAATTAAGTTTGGTGTCCCAAGGGACACCCATCAGTTGCAATCCAATTCACTCTTGATGAGAAGGAATTTGAAAGGGTTCTTTTGTCATTACTAATGGGTTCAGTTTCATTTCAGGAGAGAAGATGGGGCCCACATGGTAAACAACTCACAAAGCAAGGAAGTCAAAGTATACTTACACTTTGGAACTCAACACACGCAGAAGACACAGTGAGAAAAGAGTTGGCGCCTCTTCCCACGCTAGGCGCCACTCCCTAAGTGGGAAAACATTTAACCTTTTTTATTTCCCACCCTTCCCACCACAACATTCACCAATTATAAAAGCCTCACTTCACCATCTCCTATTCCACTTCAACAACCCCAATCACACACGAAGAGCATACATCCCTCACCTTTCTTTCTCTGTTCATCTTTTACCATCTCTTTCCATACTTTCTTTTTTTTTTCTTGATTGGGACAATCAAGTCCTAAGTTTGGTGTTGGAGCAAAACCTTTTTTTGCTTGCTCTTTCTTGCAAACCCCATTTCACTTCAAACACACTCTCTCAACCTCATGGCACCACCAAAAAGCTCAGCCTCAAAGAAGAGAAAAGTCAAGGAACCAACCTCTGGATCCTCAAGTTCCTTCAATGACTACAAGTTCCTCTCTGCGTTCAACCAAAATTAATTCTATGGTTGGGTGAGTGAGAGGGAGATCATTCCAGAAGTTGGGTTCCAATTAGGGAGGAACGAGCACATTGAAATCAACATTGAGATCAACAATAGAGGTTGGTCACTTCTATGCAACCCACCAAGGAAAGTGGTAGAGAGCTTGGTGAGGGAATCCTATGCCAACGCAGTGCCTCAACCAGGGCAACAATATGGCTACATTAGCTATGTAAGGGGGAAGTCTATTGACTACAGTCCCTCTAGCATAGAAAGAATGCTAATGGTGAAGAGGACAAGCTCCACTCGGAGCTATGAAGAAAGAATGAAGCAGCAAGACCCTGGGTTTGATGAGATCCTGAATGAGATTTGTGTGATGTATGTGCATTGGATCAATGACAAGGATGGGATACCCAATCAATTGAGGAGAAGAGATTTGAGCCCCCAAGCTAGAGGGTGGCTAGAATTTGTGAGGAGGTCCCTAATCCCCACATCCAACACTTCAGAGGTGATCAAAGAGAGAGCTGTACTCATCTACAGCATCATGAAAGGAGAGAACATCAACGTGGGGGAGATGATTGCCAACAACATCAACAAAGTGCTGAAAAGTACCAGTGTGGTGAGCGGATAATTTATACGCTTTTTGGCATTATTTTTAGGTAGTTTTTAATATGTTTTAGTCACTTTTTATTATATTTTTATTAGTTTTTAAATAAAAATTACATTTCTAGACTTTACTATGAGTTTGTATGTTTTTTTGTGATTTCAGGTAATTTCTAGCTGAAATTGAGGGAGCTGAGCAAAAATCTAATTCAGGTTGAAAAAGGACTGCTGATGCTGTTGGATTCTGACCTCCCTGCACTCGGAATGAATTCCTGGAGTTACAGGAGTCCAATTGGCGCGCTCTCAATTGCGTTGAAAAGTAGACATCCAGGGCTTTCCAGCAATATATAATAGTCCATACTTTGCTCAAGGATAGACGATGTAAACTGGCGTTCAACGCCAGTTCCATGTTGTAGTCTGGCGTCAAACGCCAGAAACAGGTTACAAATGGGAGTTGAACGCCAGAAACAGGTTACAACCTGGCGTTTAACTCCAGAAATAGCCTAGGCACGTGAGAAGCTTAAGTCTCAGCCCCAGCACACACCAAGTGGGCCCCAGAAGTGGATTTCTGCACCATCTATCATAGTTTATTCATTTTTTGTAAACCTAGGTTACTAGTTTAGTATTTAAACAAATTTTAGAGGTCTATTTTGCAACTCATGACATTTTAGATCTGAACTTTGTACTCTTTGACGGCATGAGTCTCTGAACTCCATTGTTGGGGGTGAGGAGCTCTGCTGTGTTTCGATGAATTAATGCAACTATTTCTGTTTTCTATTCAAACACGCTTGTTTCTATCTAAGATGTTTATTTGCACTTCAATATGATGGATGTGTTGACCCGTGACACTCATCATCATCCTCAACCTATGAACCACCTCCGTTCTACCTTCGATTGAATGAATATCTCTTGGATTCCTTAATCAGAATCTTCGTGGTATAAGCTAGAACCCATTGGCAGCATTCTTGAGAATCCGGAAAGTCTAAACCTTGTCTGTGGTATTCCGAGTAGGATTTAGGGATTGAATGACTGTGACGAGCTTCAAACTCACAAGGGCTGGGCGTAGTGACAGACGCAAAAGGATCAATGGATCCTATTCTAGCATGAGTGGGAACCGACAGATGATTAGCCGTGCGGTGACAGCGCACCTGGACCCTTTTCACTGAGAGGACGGATGGTAGCCATTGACAACGGTGATCCACCAACACACAGCTTGCCATAGGAGGAACCTTGCATGCGTGAAGAAGAAGACAGGGAGAAAGCAGAGATTCAGAAGACAAAGCATCTCCAAAACTCCAACATATTCTACATTACTGCAGAACAAGTATTTAATTCATGCTCTTTTATTCTTCGCAATTCTTACTGATAATTATAATTGATTTCCTGACTAAGATTTACAAGATAACCATAGATTGCTTCAAACCAACAATCTCCGTGGGATCGACCCTTACTCACGTAAGGTATTACTTGGACGACCCAGTGCACTTGATGGTTAGTGGTACGAGTTGTGAAAAGTGTGATTCACAATTCGTGCACCAAGTTTTTGACACCGTTGCCGGGGATTGTTCGAGTTTGAACAACTGACACTTCATCCTGTTGCTTAGATTAGGAAGATTTTATCTTTTGGGTCAGAGTCTTTTACTTTCTTTTCAAAAATCTTTCAAAAGATTTTTATTTTTCTTTATTAATCTGTGATTTGTCTTTGAGTCTTTTATTATTATTCTTGTTAAAATTTTAGAATCCTTATTTTCTTTTTCAAAAATAATTTTTCGAAATTTTATTTTTTTTTACTAATAATTGAATTTTTCTGTTTGAGTTTAGTTTTATATTTTAAGTTTGGTGTCAATTGAATGTCTTTATTTTCCTTTAAAATTTTTCGAATTAGTGTTCATTGTTCTTTCTTGATCTTCAAGTTGTTCTTGTTTATTTTCCTTGTTTGATCTTTAGTTTCTCTTGTTCTGTGGCTTTTCTTGTTTTTCTTGTGCTTTTTCAAAATATCAGTTTCCAAGAAAAATTTTATTTTTTATACAATATTAAAATACGTTAAATTTATAGCTCAATTGGCTAGAGCGTTGTGCTTAGATTCTTGGTAATTGGCTATCTTCTTTTTAAAAATTTTTTCTAAATAATTTTTCTTTGATTAAATCTTGTGCCAAACTTTAAGTTTGGTGTTTTCTTGTTAGCTTTTCTTTTATTTTCGAAAATTTTATGTAAGTTTTCTAAAAATTTTAAGTTTGGTGTTCTTTCTTCATGTTCTTGTTGTTCTTGTGAGTCTTCAAGGTGTTCTTGAGTTTTCCTTATGTCTTGATCTTAAAATTTTTAAGTTTGGTGTTCCTTGGTGTTTTCCCTCCAAAATTTTCGAAAATAAGGAGCATTAGATCTAAAAATTTTAAGTTGTGTTTCTTTTGTGTGTTTTTCTTTTTCATCATAAAATTCAAAAATCAAAAAATATCTTCTCTAACTATTTTTGAGCAAATTTCAAAATTTTTTCAAAAAAAAATTCAGATTTTTATTTTAAAATTTCTATTTTATCTTATCTTAGTTTTAAAAATTTTAAAATTCAAATTTTTCTTTTTTTCAAAAAAAAAATCATATCTTTTTCAAAATTTTATCTTATCTTATTTCAAATTTCAAATTTCAACTCTCAAAATTTCAAAATTCAAATTTCAAAATTTAAAATTCAAAATATAATTTTCAAATTTAAAAATCAAATCTTTTCAAAATTTAAATCTTTTTCAAATCCTTATCTTATATTGTTGACTTTCGAAAATTCAAAATTCAATTTTCAAATTTCAACTTTCAAATTTCAAATTTTCAAATTTCAAATTTTCAAATTTCAATTTTCCAAATTTCAAATTTCAATTTTCAAAATTTCAAATTTCAAATTTCAAATTTCAAAATTTAATTTTAAAATTTAAAATTTAAAATTTCAAAACTTTTTAATTTAAATTCCTTATCATCTCTTACCTAGCTTATCTTATCTTTTCTAATCTCAAATCTTAAAATCAAATCTTTTTCATATCTTTTTCATTAATTAATTTAGTTTTCAATTTTATTTTATTTATTTTTCTTCTAATTTTTGAAAATATAGTCAATTTTTCATTTATTTTATTTTATTTAATTTTAATTTTGGTTTTCAAAAAAAAAAAATTTTGCAATCCGCATCATCTCCCTTTCTCCATCATGGACCTAAGTGGAAATGAACAGTCCAGAAGGACTCTGGGGTCATATGCTAACCCCACTACTGCTTCATATGGGAGCAGTATCTGTATACCCTCCATTGGAGTCAGTAGCTTTGAGTTCAATCCTCAGCTCATTATCATGGTGCAGCAAAGTTGCCAGTATTCTGGTCTTCCACAGGAAGAACCTACAGAGTTTCTGGCACAATTTTTACAAATTGCTGACACAGTACATGATAAGGAAGTAGATCAGGATGTCTATAGATTATTACTGTTTCCATTTGCTGTAAAAGAACAAGCTAAGAGGTGGTTAAATAACCAACCTAAGGCTAGCATAAGGACATGGAAACAGCTGTCAGAAAAATTCCTGAATCAATACTTCCCTCCAAAATGGATGACATAGCTAAGGCTGGACATCCAAGGCTTTAAACAAGGAGATAATGGATTTCTTTATGATGCCTGGGAAAGATACAGAGAGATGCTAAGAAAATGCCTGATAAACCACTAGTTTATGGTTTATTTTGTGTTTAATTGTGTGGTTTTATCATGATCTTTACCCACTTATTCATTAAATTAGCATGCATTTACATTCCCTTCCAAAAATTATTGCATGATTGAAAACTGCTTTCTACAGACTTTTTAATTACGTATTTTATTTCTCCTTTATCCCATTCGATGCCGTGATCTGTATGTTAAGTGTTTCAGGCTTTATAGGGCATGAATGAGTTGGAGATTGGAAAGGAAGCTTGCAAAAATGGAAGGAACACAAGAAATTGAGGAGATGACCAGTGAGAAGCGACATGGCCGCATGGATAACGCGACCGCGCGGCATGGAATAGCATGAGTGACGCGGACGCATGGATGACGCGACCGCATGGCAAAGCAAAACGCCGAATAACGCGTCCGCATGAGCGACGCGAACGCGTGACATGCGCGATCTGCATAATCTGCAAAATCGCTGGGGAAGATTTCGGGCCCCATTTTGACCCAATTTTCGACCTAGAAAAGCAGACTAGAGCCATAGAACATGCAAAAACCAGAGAGAACATTCATTCTGCATATATAATACTCTATAGTGGGCATGAAATTGGAGCACAAACAAGAGGCATCTTTTAAACCCCAAAAACACCAACTGGGCAGCAAGTGCAACGTTAGCCACAATAACTTTAGCACTAACGCCACACTTGTAGCGTTAGTTTGGCTAACTTTGGCACTAACTTTAGCACCTAGACCTCAACTTGACTCACTTCTCTCTCAAGCCCACTTCAAAGCTCAAGCAAGAATGAACATGATCCGGAGATTGCAATATCTCTTGATCCCAATGTTCATTTTATTTTTAGTTCTTACATTTACTTGTCATTTTACTTTTCTGCACTTTATTGCTTTCTTTACTTTTCTGTCAATTTACATTTCCTTGTTACTTATCACTCCATTATGATTCGTCTAACTAGGATAATCAATTAACCATTGATTGCTTAGAATCGCGAGTTTGAAGCTCGTCACAGTCATCCCTTCCCAGATCCTACTTGGAATACCACAGACAAGGTTTAGACTTTCCAGATCTCAAGAATGGCCGCCAATAATTCTAGGGTTATAAAAATCAGTAATTAATGCAGAAATCTTCTTCGGGCCCACTTGGTGTGTGCTTGGGCTGAGCATTGAAGCTTCCATGTGTAGAGACTTTTCTTGGAGTTAAACGCCAGCTTTTGTGCCAGTTTGGGCGTTTAACTCCAGCTTTTGTGCCAGTTTTGGAGTTAAACACCGGAATTCTTGGGCTGACTTGGAACGCCTGTTTGGACCATCAAATCTCATGAAAAGTATGGACTATTATATATTTCTGAAAAGCCCAGAATGTCTACTTTACAACGCAATTGAGAGCGCGCCAATTGGGCTTCTGAAGCTCCGGAAAATCCACATTGAGTGCAGGGAGGTCAGAATCCAACAGCATCTACAGTCCTTTTTCAGCCTCTGAATCAGATTTTTGCTCAGGTCCCTCAATTTCAGCCAGAAAATACCTGAAATTACAGAAAAACACACAAACTCATAGTAAAGTTCAGAAATATGATTTTTAAATAAAAACTAATAAAAATATAATAAAACTAATTAAAATATACTAAAAACATACAAAAAAATGCCAAAAAGCGTATAAGTTATACGCTCATCAGAACACCAAACTTAAATTGTTGCTTGTCCCCAAGAAACTGAAAATCAAATAGGATAAAAAGAAGAGAATATAAAATGAATTCCAAAAACATCTTTGAAGATCAGTATTAATTAGATGAGCGGGGCTTTTGACTTTTTGCTTCTGAAAAGTTTTGGCATCTCACTTTATCCTTTGAAGTTCAGAATGATTGGCATCTATAGGAACTCAGAATCCAGATAGTGTTACTGACTCTCCTAGTTGAGTATGTTGATTCTTGAACACAGCTACTTTATGAGTCTTGGCCGTGGCCCTAAGCACTTTGTTTTCCAGTATTACCACCGGATACATAAATGCCACAGACACATAATTGGGTGAACCTTTTCAGATTGTGACTCAGCTTTGCTAGAGTCCCCAATTAGAGGTGTCCAGGGTTCTTAAGCACACTCTTCTTTTTTCTTTGGACCTCGACTTTAACCGCTCAGTCTCAAGTTTTCACTTGACACCTTCACGCCACAAGCACATGGTTAGGGACAGCTTGGTTTAGCCTCTTAGGCCAGGATTTTATTCCTGTGGGCCCTCCTATCCACTGATGCTCAAAGTCTTGGATCCTTTTATCACCCTTGCCTTTTGGTTTAAAGGGGTATTGGCTTTTTCTGCTTGCTTTTCTTTTCTTTTTTTTTTTTGCAAGCTTTTCACTGCTTTTTCTTGCTTCAAGAATCAATTTTATGATTTTTCAGATCATCAGATAACATTTCTCCTTTTCCTTTCATTCTTTCAAGAGCCAACAATTTTAACATTCATAAACAATCAAATTCAAAATTATGCACTGTTCAAGCATTCATTCAGAAAAACAATAGTATTGCCACCACATCAAGATAATTAAACTGTTTTAAAATCTGAAATTCATGCACTTCTTTTTCTTTTTCAATTAAAAAAATTTTTCATTTAAGAAAGGTGATGGATTCATTTTCATAGCTTTAAGGCATAGACACTTAGACATTAATGATCATGTAATAAAGACACAAACATAAATAACAAAAAGCATAAGAATTCGAAAAACAGAAAATAAAGAACAAGAAAATTAAAGAACGGGTCCACCTTAGTGATGGCGACTTGTTCTTCCTCATCAATGCGGATGTCTCCCTCTATGTCAATTCCAACTGAATTGCAAAGGTGACAAATGAGATGAGGGAAGGCTAACCTTGCCAAAGGAGATGACTTGTCCGCCACCTTGTAGAGTTCTTGGGATATAACCTCATGAACTTCCACTTCCTCTCCAATCATGATGCTATGTATCATGATAGCCCGGTCTATAGTAGCTTCGGACCAGTTGCTAGTGGGAATGATTGAGCATTGGATGAACTCCAACCATCCCCTAGCCACGGGCTTGAGGTCATGCCTTCTTAGTTGAACCGGCTTCCCTCTTGAATCTCTTTTCCATTGAGCGCCCTCTTCACATATGTCCATGAGGACTTGGTCCAACCATTGATCAAAGTTGACCCTTCTAGTGTAGGGGTGTGCATCTCCTTGCATCATGGGCAAGTTGAATGCCAACCTTACATTTTCCGGACTAAAATCCAAGTATTTCCCTCGGACCATTGTAAGCCAATTCTTGGGGTCCGGGTTCACACTTTGATCATGGTTCTTGGTGATCCATGCATTGGCATAGAACTCTTGAACCATTAAGATTACGACTTCTTGAATGGGGTTGGTGAGAACTTCCCGACCTCTTCTTCGGATCTTGTGTCGGATCTCCGGATACTCATTCTTTTTGAGTTTGAAAGGGACCTCGGTGATCACTTTCTTCTTGGCCACAACTTCATAGAAGTGGTCTTGATGCACCCTTGAGAGGAATCTCTCCATCTCCCATGACTCAGAGGTGGAAGCTTTTGCCTTCCCTTTCCTCTTTCTAGAGGTTTCTCCGGCCTTTGGTGCCATAAATGGTTATGGAAAAACAAAAAGATTTAGCTTTTACCACACCAAACTTAGAAGCTTGCTCGTCCTCGAGCAAAAGAAGAAAGAAGAGAGTAGAGGAAGAAG
Source organism: Arachis ipaensis (assembly GCF_000816755.2). Classification (NCBI taxonomy): domain Eukaryota; kingdom Viridiplantae; phylum Streptophyta; class Magnoliopsida; order Fabales; family Fabaceae; genus Arachis; species Arachis ipaensis. The sequence continues at coordinate 59,880,197 of NC_029787.2, read as the reverse complement.
AAATAGAGGAGATGGAGTGGGCTTTGTGTTTTGGCCAAGGGGGAGAAGTGGTGTTTAGGTTGTGTGAAAATGAAGGAGTGAAGATGGGTTTATATAGGAGTGAGAGGGGTGTGTATGGTTCGGCTATAGAGGGTGGGTTTGGAAGGGAAAGTGGTTTGAATTTGGATGGTGAGGTAGGTGGGGTTTTATGAAGGATGGATGTGAGTGGTGAAGAGAATGGTGGGATTTGATAGGTGAGGGGTTTTTGGGGAAGAGGTATTGAGGTGATTGGTGAATGGGTGAAGAAGAGAGAGAGTGGTGGGGTAGGTAGGGATCCTGTGGGGTCCACAGATCCTGAGGTGTCAAGGATATCTCATCCTTACACCGAGTGTCGTACAAAACGCCCCTTTTTCCCAATCCTGGCATTTAACGCCAAGATGCTGCCCATTTTTGGTGTTTAACGCTAGCTTCTTGCCCATTCCTGGCGTTAAACGCCAGTCTGGTGCCCATTTCTGGTGTTAAATGCCTAGAATGGTGCCAGACTGGGCGTTTAACGCCCTTTCTGCTACCTTTACTGGCGTTTAAGCGCCAGTAACTGTCTCCGCCAGGGTGTTCTATTTTTTCATTCTGTTTTTCACTTTGTTTTTGCTTTTTGAATTGTTTTTTTGTGACTTCACATGATCATCAACCTACAAAAAACATAAAATAACAATAGAAAATAGAAAATTATCATAGAATAGTAACGATTGGGTTGCCTCCTAACAAGCACTTCTTTAATGTCAATAGCTTGACAGTGGGCTTTCATGGAGCCTCACAGATGTTCAGAGCAATGTTGGAACCTCCCAACACTAAACTTAGAGTTTGAATGTAGGGGTTCAACACCAAACTTAGAGTTTGGTTGTGGCCTCCCAACACCAAACTTAGAGTTTGACTGTGGGGGCTCTGTTTGACTCTGTATTGAGAGAAGCTCTTCATGCTTCCTCTTCATGGTTACAGAGGGATATCCTTGAGCTTTAAACACAAGGGAGTCTTCATTCACTTGAATGATCAATTCTCCTCTGTCAACATCAATCATAGCCTTTGCTGTGGCTAGGAAGGGTCTGCCAAGGATGATGGATTCATCCATACACTTCCCAGTTTCTAGGATTATGAAATCAGCAAGGATGTAATGGTCTTCAACCTTTACCAAGACATCCTCTACAAGTCCATAAGCCTATTTCTTTGAATTGTCTGCCATCTCCAGTGAGATTCTTGCAGCTTGTAACTCAATGATCCCTAGCTTATTCATTACAGAGAGAGGCATGAGGTTTATGCTTGATCCTAGGTCACACAAAGCCTTCTCAAAGGTCATGGTGCCTATGGTACAAGGTATTGAGAACTTTCTAGGATCTTGTCTCTTCAGAGGTAATTTCTGCCTAGTTATGTTATTCAGTTCTTTGATGAGCAATGGAGGTTTATCCTCCCAAGTCTCATTACCAAACAACCTGGCATTTAGCTTCATGATTGCTCCAAAGTACTTAGCAACTTGCTCTTCAGTAACATCTTCATCCTCTTCAGAGGAAGAATACTCATCAGAGCTCATGAATGGCAGAAGTAGATTCAATGGAATCTCTATGGTCTCTGTGTGAGCCTCAGATTCCCATGGTTCCTCATCAGGGAACTCCATGGAGGTCAGTCGACGTCCATTGAGGTCTTTCTCAGTGGAGATCATTGCTTCTTCCTCCTCTCCAGGTTCGGCCATGTGAAACATGTTTATGGCCTTGCACTCTCTCTTTGGATTCTCTTCTGTATTGCTTGGGAGAGTACTAGGAGGGAGTTCAGTAACTTTCTTACTCAGCTGACCCGCTTCTGCCTCTAAATTTCTAATGGAGGACCTTGTTTCAGTCATGAAACTTTGAGTGGTTTTGATTAGATCAGAGACAATGGTTGTTAAGTCAGAGGGGCTCTGCTTAGAATTCTCTGTTTGTTGCTGAGAAGGTGATAGAAAAGGCTTGCTATTACTAAACCTGTTTCTTCCACCATTGTTATTGAAACCTTGTTGAGGTCTCTGTTGATCCTTCCATGAGAGATTTGGATGATTTCTCCATGAAGGATTATAGGTGTTTCCATAGGGTTCTCCCATGTAATTCACCTCTTCCATTGCTGGGTTCTCAGGATCATATGCTTCTTCTTCAGAGGAAGCTTCCTTAGTACTGCCTGTTGCTGCTTGAATTTTAGACAGACTCTGAGAAATCATATTGACTTGTTGGGTCAATATTTTATTCTGAGCCAATATGGCATTTAGAGTATCAATTTCAAGAACTCCTTTCTTCTGAGTTTACCCATTATTCACAGGATTCCTTTCAGAGTTGTACATGAATTGATTATTTGCAACCATTTCAATGAGTTCTTGAGCTTCTACAGGCATCTTCTTCAGATGAAGAGATCCTCCAGCAGAGCTATCCAATGACATCTTGGATAGTTCAGACAGACCATCATAGAAAATTCCTATGATGCTCCTTTCAGAAAGCATGTCAGAACGGCATCTTCTGATTAATTGCTTGTATCTATCCCAAGCTTCATAGAGGGACTCACCATCCTTCTGTCTAAAGGTTTGGACTTCCACTCTAAGCTTACTCAATTTTTGAGGTGGAAAGAACTTTGCCAAGAAAGCATTGACTAGCTTTTCCCAAGAGTTCAGGCTTTCCTTAGGTTGTGAATCCAACCATGTTCTAGCTCTGTCTCTTACAGCAAAAGGAAAGAGCATAAGTCTGTAGACTTCAGGGTCAATCCCATTGGTCTTGACAGTGTCACAGATTTGCAAGAATTCAGCTAAGAACTGATGAGGATCTTCCAATGGAAGTCCATGAAACTTGCAATTCTGTTGTATTAGAGAAACTAATTGAGGCTTAAGCTCAAAGTTGTTTGCTCCAATGGCAGGGATTGAGATGCTTCTCCCATAGAAGTCGGGAGTAGGTACAGTAAAGTCATCAAGCACCTTCCTTGCATTGTTAGCATTGTTCTTTTCAGCTGCCATGGTTTCTTCTTCTTTGAAAGGCTCTGTTAGGCCCTCTAGAGAGAGTTGTGCTTTAGCTTCTCTTAGTTTTCTCTTCAAGGTCCTTTCAGTTTCAGGGTCAGCTTGAACAAGTATGCCTTTATCTTTGTTTCTGCTCATATGAAAGAGAAGAGAACAAGAAAGTAGGGAATCCTCTATGTCACAGTATAGAGATTCCTTGAAGTGTCAGAAGAAAAGAAGAATAGAAGGAGAGGATAGAGATGAGAGAATTTGAACTTACTAAAGAATTAGGGTTCGAATTGCATCTTGAGGAGGAGTGTTAGTCCCTTAAATAGAAGAATGTGAGAAGAGGGGAAGAATTTTCAAAAATTAATTAAAAGATTTTGAAATAGTTAAAAGAAATTTTTGAAAATTTGATTGATGATTTTCGAAAACTAAGATTAGGAAAGAAATTAAGTGATTTTGAAAAAGATTTTGAAATTAGAAATTAAAAAGATATGATTGAAAATTAATTTTGAAAAAGATGTGATTGAAAATATATGATTGAGAAGATATGATTGAAAATCAAACTAAAAAGAGAAAGTTTTTAAAATTAAAGTTGATTACTTGACTAACAAGAAATTAGAAGATATGATTCTAGAATTAAAACTTTTGATCCTTCCTTAATAGGCAAGTAACAACTAGAAAATTTGAAGTTAATCTTGAATTGAAGCAAGAATTTTTGAAAATAGTAAAAATAAATATAAAATGGAAAGAAATTGATTTTTGAAAGAGATATGATTGAAAAGATATGATTTGAAAAAGATTTGATTTTGAAAAATTATGAAAACTTGAAAAAAATGTGAATTAAAAACAAAATCTTCCCTCTAGTGTCATCCTGGCGTTAAACGCCCAGAATGGTGCCCATTCTGGCGTTTAACGCACAAATATCTACCTTTTTGGGCGTTAAACGCCCAGCCAGGTACCCTGGCTGGCGTTTAAATGCCAGTTTTCCTTCTTCACTGGGCGTTTTGAACGCCCAGCTTTTTCTGTTTGATTCCTCTACTGAATGTTCTGAATCTTCAATTCTCTGTATTATTGACTTGAAAAGACATAGTTTTAAAAAATATTTTTGAATTTTTGATGATGGGAATCAATAAAAATGCAACTAATCTTAGGAAACTCAAATTAAACAATGCATACAGGACACCAAACTTAAAAATTTTCATATAAGAGACATTAACAAATTGAGAATGCCTATGAGAAACAACAAAACACACAAAACAAGAGAATTTAAAGATCAGAGCAATGAAATCATTAAGAACAACTTGAAGATCAATGAAGAATAATATGTATAAATTTTCGAAAATTAGAAGGATAAAGACATGCAATTGACACCAAACTTAAAATTAGATAATAGACTCAAACAAGAAACAAAATATTTTTGGTTTTTATGGTTTTATAAATTCTTTTGTGATTTTTGAAACTTATATGGAAAAGAAAATAAAGGGATTCAAAACTTTTAATAAGAATTCCAGGAATCATGCAATGTTAGTCTAAAGCTTCAGTCTAAAAAGATTAGACTGAAGAATTCATTCTTAAAAATTCTGAAAAATAAAAAGAAAAGTACATAATCTAAGCAACAAGATGAACCGTCAGTTGTCCAAACTCGAACAATCCCCGGCAACGGCGCCAAAAACTTGGTGCACAAAATTGTGATCATCAACGATGGCACCAAAGACTTGGAGCTCTCCAACGTGAATCACACTTTGTCACAATTCCGCACAACTAACCAGCAAGTGCACTGGGTCGTCCAAGTAATAAACCTTACGTGAGTAAGGGTCGATCCCACGGAGATTGTCGGCTTGAAGCAAGCTATGGTCATCTTGTAAATCTCAGTCAGGCGGATTCAAATGGTTATGGAGTTTAAGGGGATGAAAAAAAACATAAAATAAAGATAGAGATACTTATGTAATTCATTGGTGGATTTCAGATAAGTGTATGAAGATGCTTTGTTCCCCTTGAACCTTTGCTTTTCTATTGCCTTCTTCCAATCATTCATACTCCTTTCCATGGAAAGCTTTATGTTGGGCATCACCGTTGTCAATGGCTACATCCCGTCCTCTCAGTGAAAATGGTCTTGATGCTCTGTCACAACATCGGCTAATCAGCTGTCGGTTCTCGATCATGTCGGAATAGGATCCATTGATCCTTTTGCGTCTGTCACACGCCCCAGAATCGCGAGTTTGAAGCTCGTCACAGTCATCCCTTCCCAAATCCTACTCGGAATACCACAGACAAGGTTTAGACTTTCCGGATCTCAAGAATGGCCGCCAATAATTCTAGCCTATACCACGAAGGTTCCAATCTTAGATTAGAAACCCAAGAGATACGCATTCAAGCCATTGCTAGTAGAAGAGAGGTGGTTGTCAGGCACATGTTCATAGGTGAGAATGATGATGAGTGTCACGGATCATGACATTCATCAAGTTGAAGAACGAATGAATATCTTGGAGAAGAAATTGACTTGAGTTGAATAGAAAAATAATAGTACTTGTATTAATTCATGAAGAACAGCAGAGCTCCACACCTTAATCTATGGTGTGTAGAAACTCCACCGTTGAAAATACATAAGAATAAGGTCTAGGCATGGCCGAATGGCCAGCCTCCTAAACATGATCAAAGGATCAAAAGATAATCCAAAAATCTAAAAGTCTATCAAGTGTGAAAATACAATGGCAAAAGGTCCTATTTATAGAAAACTAGTAGCCTAGGGTTACAGAAATCAGTAATTAATGCAGAAATCTTCTTCCGGGCCCACTCGGTGTGTGCTTAGGCTGATCATTGAAGCTTCCATGTGTAGAGACTTTTCTTGGAGTTAAACGCCATCTTTTGTGCCAATTTGGGCGTTTAACTCCAGCTTTTGTACCAGTTTTGGAGTTAAACGCCAGAATTCTTAGGCTGAATTGGAACGCCTGTTTGGGCCATCAAATCTCAGACAAAGTATAGACTATTATATATTTCTGGAAAGCCCAGAATGTCTACTTTCCAACGCAATTGAGAGCGTGCCAATTGGGCTTCTGTAGCTCTAGAAAATCTACTTTGAGTGCAGGGAGGTTAGAATCCAACAGCATCTGCAGTCCTTTTTCAGCCTCTCAATCAGATTTTTGCTCAGGGCCCTCAATTTCAGCCAAAAAATACCAGAAATTACAGAAAAACACACAAACTCATAGTAAATTACAGAAATATGATTTTTAAATAAAAACTAATAAAAATATAATAAAAACTAATTAAAATATACTAAAAACATACTAAAAAAAATGCAAAAAAGCGTATAAATTATCCGCTCATCATCTTTGCACTATTCCAGAAGGATTGGATGCCTTTCAAGAAGTCGCACTCAAACGCCAGATGTACCAATTTGACTGGGATGCTATTCTCAGAGTTATTGCATTACCTGGCAGCAGATGGATCTACGGATACCATCGTACCCGCCCTAAGAGAATCTCGGCTTCAGCACTTACATTGGAGGCTCGCATCTGGGCACAGATCATGTCCCATTACATCTTTCCGAGCACTCACGAGTCCTCCTTCACTGCATACATGGCCGTTCTACTATGGTGCATCCTTACAGACCAACCTCTGAATCTACCAAGACATATCCGGAATGCCATGGGACACGTACAAATTGCGGACAACCTACCTTTCCTCGCCTTAGTCTCAGATCTTGTCTCAGCCGCTGGAGTCTCCTACAGAGCTGGGAACACCAAACCCATGCTTCCACGGGATGATCAGTATGTCCCCAATGGGAAGTACCTTAGACTTCCAGCAACCACTATTAGCCAGCATACTGAACCAGTTGAAGATATTCCTTCTTCAACACTACAAGCACCTACAACAGCCCAACTACTCCATCAGATATTTGAAAGGTTGGATCAGCAGGATCACAAAGCAAAGCTAAGAGAGCCCCGTAACAAGCACCGATTCACATACCTTAAGGAGCTGATTATGGGAAAATTCAAGGACTCAGACCCCCCAGACTCC
>NC_029787.2:59813490-59873181 GCF_000816755.2 Arachis ipaensis | reverse complement strand
CCGATTCAAACACCTCAAGGAGCTACTCAAGGGACACTTCAAGGACTCAGACACCCCGGACTCCATTTCCATTACCAGCACAGGGAACCATGATGGTCCCGACTGTGGAGATACTGCTACCAGCCCACCTTTGTTCTTGACAGATGGCACCGAGGATGGTGCAAAGCCTTAAGTGTGGGGATGTCGGTCAGTACCTGACTTTCGGAGGTAATTTCTCTTCCCTATACACCAATAAATTAGGATATTTAGTTAGTTTTTCTTTTGTAGAATAGGATAAATTGTATAGTAATAGATTAGGTGCATGCATGTTCTGCTTGATTGAAAAGACAATAAGTTTCTTCTAAGACTCTATCTTTGGAACAAAATTTCACTAATTTTAATTAAAATTTTTATGTCAAATTTGCTTGAAGATGTATTTGGAACATGATTTTCGAGCTAAAGAACACACAACCTGTGAGATTTGAGCCTTTATGAATGGTTACATTATTTAACCATAATTATTTTATTCTTGTGTGTTTACTTCTCTATGATTGTAATCTATATTTTGTTTCATCTTTTATGTCCAATGTTTATTATATTTACATGCTTGCATATGATTGAGGCCATTATTTGTTTAGCTTACTATCCAAAATAAGCCTACCCTTTCAATTACCTTTGTTAGCCACTTTGAGCCTTTAAATCCCATTTATTCTATATTTTATCACATTACTAGGCTTAAGCGGAAAAATAATTAAATATCCCAAATTGAATCTTTGGTTAGCTTAAGATAGAATTATGAGTGTTATTTAAGTATGGGAAATTGTGGAAAGAATGGATAATAAAGGAATGAGTCATGATAATATACTGGGAATTTGGATAGTTACTCATGTGAAACTTTAAGAATTAAAACTCTATGTGCATTGATAAGCTATGTTCATTTTTATGTTTATGCAAAAAAAATTATAAATAAGGGGACAAAATTACCCCAATGCCAAGTTAAGAATTCAAAAGATCAATGCATGTATGATAAAATCAAAATAAAAAGGTTGATACATGAGTATGGATGTGAAAGAGATTTCTGGGTAGCTAGGTGTGAATTTTAGAAGTTATATAGAATATATATAGGTTATGTTAAAGCTTGGGTTAATTAAAGATTCAATTTATAAGCTTACTTAGCCATATATATCCTTACCTTTACCTTGGCCCCATTACAACCCTGAAAAGACCTCATGATAATTGCATTGGTATATTAAATGTTGTTGATTGGTTAAGAGAAGAACAAAAATTAGAGAACATGATTAGAGAAGGATAGAGTGATGACCCTATACACTAGAGAGATTAGAGTGTACATACATTATCAGTGAGGGTTCCATGCTTGAATTTCTATGTTCCCTGCTTTCATGAGCTATCTTGCATTTTTGTCTGTTCTTACTGTATAAGAATTGAGTTAGTGGAATTTGATTTGTAATTATTTTGAAGATCTTATTCACTTTTGATCAAGTGGACAAAAGTCATATAGTTGCATTCATATATATAGATTGCGTTGCATTTTATAGGTTTTACATGTTCTTACTCATTTATTTCATCTCCTTCAACGAAGCATGAGGACATGCTAATGTTTAAGTGTGGGGAGGTTGATAAACCACTATTTTATGGTTTATTTTGTGTTTAATTGTGTGGTTTTATCATGATCTTTGCCCACTTATTCATTAAATTAGCATGCATTTACATTCCCTTCCTAAAATTATTGCATGATTGAAAACTGCTTTCTAGAGACTTTTTAATTACGTATTTTATTTCTCCTTCATCCCATTTGATGCTGTGATCTATATGTTAAGTGTTTCAGGCTTTATAGGGCATGAATGAGTTGGAGATTGGAAAGAAAGCTTGCAAAAATGGAAGGAACACAAGAAATTGAGGAGTTGACCAGTGAGAAGCGACGCGGCCGAATGGATGACGCGACCGTGCGGCATGGAATAGCATGAGTGATGCGGTCGCATGGATGACGCGACCGCGTGGCAAAGCAGAACGCCGAATGACGCGTCCGCATGAGCGACGCGATCGCGTGACATGCGCGATCTGCATAATCTACAAAATCACTGGGGGTGATTTCGGGCCCCATTTTGACCCAGTTTTCGGCCCAGAAAAGCATACTAGAGCCAGAGAACATGCAAAAACCAGAGAGAACATTCATTCCGCATAGTTTTAGTTTTTAGATCTAGTTTTACTCCTCCTCTAGGTTTTCTTCTCTCTACACATTCATAGTTTTTTTAGGATTTGTTATGTTCATTGTTTTGCATTGGGATATTGAGAAGAGTTATTGCCTCATCAAGACTTCGACATTCTAGTTCGTTCTCTTCACTTGTCTTTTACTCTTCCATGTTCCTTAATTTACTTAATTTTACTATTGGATTATTTTAGTATTTATTAATACAAGAATTACTTTTATTTTTAATTAATCCTTGATCATTATTTATCATGTCTTTCTTTAATTCCTTTTCTTACGTTATGAATTTTACATTTACAATGAGCGAGTAGTCCCCTAACTTGATGGGGAGTCGATGAAAGGAATCCTTGAGTTGGAATGCTCAAGAGAAAGATTGTGATTGGGTTTATTGTTAGATTGCTCTCTAGTCACTAACACCAATCCTCCCAAGAGTGGATTGGAACCTGTGGATAGAACAGCATTCCAACTTGTTTGACTTTCCCTTACTTAGTAAGGGACAACTAAACACAATAAATCTCAATTGGCAATTAATCTTGAGAGTACTGTAGCAAGAATAGGGCTTCCATCTAATCAACTCCCAGTCAAGGCTTTTATTTAAATTACTTAATTTCCCCAATTTCATTCCCTGTTTACCCAACTCAACTTCTTTTGAAAACACCTGATTAATAAAATAGCACACTTTCCTGTAACTCGTTGGGAGACGACCTGGATCCATACTCCCAGTATTTTAATTTTAATTTTGTGACACCCTTCTAAATTGATAAAGCGGATTTCTGGTTGGTTGAGAACTATACTTGCAACGCATATTTTATAATCATTCTTAATTAGCCAATTTCCGCCCACGTCAATGCCCCTCTGAAATGTTTTCAGAATGGGTGCAGTTAGACATCTTCTATTATGGGCTTACAGAGAAAGCTCAAATTTCTCTAGATCACTCAGCTGGTGGATCTATACACATGAGAAAGATAATTGAAGAGGCTCAAGAGCTTATTGATACAGTTGCCAAAAATCAGCATCTGTACCTAAGCAGTGAATCTTCCATGAAAGAAGAGGCTAAAATAGTAACTGCTGAAATCAGTTTTGCAGAACAAAGTACTGAATTCAATCAGCAATCAGACTTTCTAACAAAACAGCTGGCCGAATTTAAGGAGATACTATAACACAAAAGAATAGCTAATCTGAATATGAAAGTACAGTTGAAGCAAACAGAACAGCAGTTATCAAAACAAATAACAGAAGAGTGCCAAGCAATTCAATTAAGAAGTGGGAAAACATTAAATACCTCACTTCAAGGCAGCAGGAAGCCAAGAAATGAACAACCTGCTATCCAAAATCCCTTTGAGGACAGTAAGAGCACAGAGAGGAATAACTCTGGCATTCAAACGCCAGAAACAGGCAAGGACTTGGTGTCTAACGCCCAATGGAAGCTCAGTTCTGGCGTTCAAACACCAGGAACAAGTAAGGAGTTGGCGTCCAACACCACTCCAGCTTCTAACCCTGGCATTCAAATGCCAGTGAGGGATCAGACACACACAAGTGCTGATAACAACCCCTCTAAAAAGGCTTCTCCAACCACCTCTGTAGGAAATAAACCTGCAGCAACTAAGGTTGAGGAATATAAAGCCAGGATACCTTATCCTCAAAAACTCCGCCAAGAGGAGCGGGATAAGCAATTTGCTCGCTTTGCAGATTATCTCAGGAATCTTGAAATAAAGATTCCGTTTGCAGAGGCACTTGAGCAAATACCTTCTTATGCCAAGTTCATGAAGGAGATCTTGAGTCATAAGAAGGATTGGAGAGAAACTGAAAGAGTTCTCCTCACTGAAGAATGCAGTGCAGTCATTCTGAAAAGCTTTCCAGAAAAGCTTAAAGATCTCGGAAGCTTTCTAATACCATGCATATTAGAGGGTAATTGCACCAAGACAGCTTTATGTGATCTTGGGGCAAGCATCAACCTAATACCTGCATCCACTATCAGAAAGCTTGGTTTAACTGAAGAAGTTAAACCAACCCGGATATGTCTCCAACTTGTTGATGGCTCCATTAAATACCCATCAGGCGTGATTGAGGACATGATTGTCAGGGTTGGGTCATTCGCCTTTCCCACTGACTTTGTAGTTCTGGAAATAGAGGAGCACAAAAGTGCAACTCTCATTCTAGGAAGACCTTTCCTAGCAACTGGACGAACTCTCACTGATGTCCAAAAGGGGGAAGTAACCCTGAGAGTCAATGAGGATGAGTTTAAGTTGAATGCTGTCAAAGCTATGCAGCATCCAGACACACCAAAAGACTGCATGAAAGTTGATCTCATTGACTCTTTGGTAGAGGAGGTCAACATGGCTGAGAGTCCCGAATCAGAGTTGGAAGACATCTTTAAAGATGTTCAGCCTGATTTGGAGGGTTCAGAGGAATTGAAAGAGCCTCTGAGACTTCCTCAGGAAGAGGAGAAACCTCCTAAACCCGAGCTCAAGCCATTACCACCATCCTTGAAATATGCATTTCTGGGAGAAGGTGACACTTTTCCAGTGATCATAAGCTCTACTTTAAATCCACTGGAAGAGGAAGCACTAATTCAAGTGCTAAGGACACGTAAGACAGCTCTTGGGTGGTCCATAAGTGACCTTAAGGGCATAAGCCCAGCTAGATGCATGCACAAAATCCTATTGGAGGATGATGCTAAGCCAGTGGTTCAACCACAGAGGCGGCTAAATCCAGCAATGAAGGAAGCGGTGCAGAAAGAGGTCACCAAATTACTAGAGGCTGGGATTATTTATCCTATTTCTGATAGCCCTTGGGTGAGTCCTGTTCAAGTTGTTCCCAAGAAGGGAGGCATGACAGTTGTTTATAATGAAAAAAATGAACTGGTTCCTACAAGAACAGTTACAGGGTGGCGCATGTGTATTGACTACAGAAGGCTCAACACAGCCACCAGAAAGGATCATTTTTCTTTACCATTCATAGACCAGATGCTAGAGAGACTAGCAGATCATGAATATTACTGCTTTTTGGATGGCTATTCAGGTTACAACCAAATTGCAGTAGATCCTCAGGACCAAGAGAAAACAACATTCACATGTCCTTCTGGAGTATTTGCTTACAGAAGAATGCCTTTTGGTCTGTGTAATGCACCTGCAACCTTTCAGAGGTGTATGCTCTCTATCTTCACTGATATGGTAGAGAAATTTCTAGAAGTCTTCATGGATGACTTTTCAGTATTTGGAGACTCATTCAGCTCCTGCCTTAACCATTTAGCACTTGTTCTGAAAAGATGCCAAGAGACCAACCTAGTTTTAAACTAGGAAAGATGTCACTTTATGGTGACTGAAGGAATTGTCCTTGGGCATAAAATTTGAAACAAGGGGATAGAGGTGGATCAAGCTAAAGTGGAAGTAATTGAAAAATTACCACCACCTGCTAATGTTAAGGCAATAAGAAGCTTTCTGGGGCATGCAGGATTCTACAGGAGGTTTATAAAGGATTTTTCAAAAATTGCAAAAGCCCTGAGCAATCTGCTAGCTGCTGACATGCCATTTGTGTTTGACACAGAGTGTCTGCAAGTGTTTGAGACTCTGAAAGCTAAGCTGGTCACAGCACCAGTTATTTCTACACCAGACTGGACATTACCATTTGAACTAATGTGTGATGCCAGTGACCATGCCATTGGTGCAGTACTGGGACAGAGGCATGACAAGCTTCTGCATGTCATTTATTATGCTAGCCGTGTTTTAAATGATGCCCAGAAAAATTACACAACCACAGAAAAAGAATTGCTTGCAGTGGTTTATGCCATTGACAAGTTTAGATCATACTTAGTAGGATCAAAAGTGATTGTGTGCACTGACCATGCTGCTCTTAAATATCTACTCACCAAGCAGGATTCAAAACCCAGGCTCATAAGATGGGTGTTGCTTCTGCAAGAGTTTGATATAGAAATAAGAGACAGAAAAGGGACAGAGAACCAAGTGGCTGATCATCTGTCCCGAATAGAACCAGTAGAAGGGGTGTTTCCCCCCTCTATTGAGATCTCTAAGACCTTTCCGGATGAGCATTTGTTTTCCATTCAGGAAACACCATGGTTTGCAGATATTGCAAACTATAAAGCTGCAAGGTTCATACCCAAGGAGTACAGCAGGCAACAAAAGAAAAAATTAATTACTGATGCAAAGTACTACTTGTGGAATGAACCCTATCTCTTTAAGAGATGTGCAGACGGAATAATCCGAAGGTGTGTGCCTAGAGAAGAAGCACAGAAGATCTTATGACATTGCCATGGGTCACAATACGGAGGCCATTTCGGAGGTGAGCGAACAGCCACCAAGGTCCTCCAATGTGGCTTCTACTGGCCTACCCTCTATAGAGATTCCCGAGAGTTTGTACGTAACTGTGACAGTTGCCAAAGAGCTGGTAATCTGCCTCATGGTTACGCCATGCCTCAATAAGGAATCTTGGAGATTGAGTTGTTTGATGTATGGGGTATTGACTTCATAGGGCCTTTCCCACCATCATACTCAAACACTTATATTCTGGTTGCAGTCAACTATGTATCCAAATGGGTAGACGCCATTGCCACACCCACTAATGATACTAAGACAGTGCTGAAGTTCCTCCAGAAACATATCTTCAGCAGGTTTGGTGTCCCTAGAGCACTAATTAGTGATGGGGGCACTCACTTCTGTAACAAACAACTTTACTCTGCTATGGTCCGATATGGAATTAGTCACAAGGTGGCAACTCCATATCATCCACAGACAAACGGACAAGCTGAAGTCTCTAATAGAGAACTAAAAAGAATCATGGAACGGACTGTAAGTACCCGTAGAAAGGATTGGGCGAGAAGCTTGGATGATGCTCTGTGGGCTTACAGAACAGCATTCAAGACTCCTATAGGGACCTCTCCATACCAGCTTGTGTATGGTAAGGCCTATCATCTGCCCGTGGAACTGGAGCATAAGGCCTACTGGNTGGTGCACGAAATTGTGATCATCAACAATGGCGCCAAAGGACTTGGAGCTCTTAAACGTGAGTCACACTTTGTCACAATTTCGCACAACTAACCAGCAAGTGCACCGGGTCGTCCAAGTAATAAACCTTATGTGAGTAAGGGTCGATCCCACGGAGACTGTCGGCTTGAAGCAAGCTATGGTCACCTTGTAAATCTCAGTCAGGCGAATTCTGATGGTGATGGAGAATTGATAATTAAAAGATAAATAAAACATAAAATAGAATAAAGATAGGGATACTTATGTAATTCTCTGGTTGGAATTTCAGATAAGCGTATGAAGATGCTTTGTTCCCCCTGAACCTCTACTTTCCTATTGCCTTCTTCCAATCATTCATACTCCTTTCCATGGCAAGCTTTATGTTGGGCATCACCGTTGTCAATGGCTACATCCCGTCCTCTCAGTGAAAATGGTCCTGATGCTCTGTCACAACATCGGCTAATCAGCTGTCGGTTCTCGATCATGTCGGAATAGGATCCATTGATCCTTTTGCGTCTGTCACACGCCCCACAATCGCGAGTTTGAAGCTCGTCACAGTCATCCCTTCCCAGATCCTACTCGGAATACCACAGACAAGGTTTAGACTTTCCGGATCTCAAGAATGGCCGCCAATAATTCCAGCCTATACCACGAAGGTTCCAATCTTAGATTAGAAACCCAAGAGATACGCATTCAAGCCATTGCTAGTAGAACAGAGGTGGTTGTCAGGCACATGTTCATAGGTGAGAATGATGATGAGTGTCACGGATCATCACATTCATCAAGTCGAAGAACAAATGAATATCTTGCTGAAGAAATAGACTTGAGTTGAATAGAAAAACAATAGTACTTGTATTAATTCATGAAGAATAGCAGAGCTCCACACCTTAATCTATGGTGTGTAGAAACTCCACCGTTGAAAATACATAAGAACAAAAGGTCTAGGCATGGCCGAATGGCCAGCCTACCAAACGTGATCAAAGGATCAAAAGATAATCCAAAGATGAAAATACAATAGTATAAGGGCCTATTTATAGAGAACTAGTAGCCTAGGGTTTACAGAAATCAGTAATTAATGCAGAAATCTTCTTCCGGGCCCACTTGGTGTGTGCTTGGGCTGAGCATTGAAGCTTCCATGTGTAGAGACTTTTTTTGGAGTTAAACGCCATCTTTTGTGCCAGTTTGGGCGTTTAACTCCAGCTTTTGTGCCAGTTTTGGAGTTAAACGCCAGAATTCTTAAGCTGACTTGGAACGCCTGTTTGGACCATCAAATCTCGGGAAAAGTATGGACTATTATATATTTCTGGAAAGCCCAGGATGTCTACTTTCCAACGCAATTGAGAGCGCGCCAATTAGGTCTCTGTAGCTCCAGAAAATCCACTTTGAGTGCAGGGAGGTCAGAATCCAACAGCATCTGCAGTCCTTTTTCAGCCTCTGAATCAGATTTTTGCTCAGATCCCTCAATTTCAGCCAGAAAGTATCTGAAATCACAGAAAAACACACAAACTCATAGTAAAGTCTAGAAATATGATTTTTAAATAAAAACTAATAAAAATATAATAAAAACTAATTAAAATATACTAAAAACATACTAAAAACAATGCCAAAAAGCGTATAAATTATCCGCTCATCACAACCCAAGCTTAAATTGTTGCTTGTCCCCAAGCAACTGAAAATCAAATAGGACAAAAAGAAGAGAATATACAATGAATTCCAAAAGCATCTATGAAGATCAGTATTAATTAGATGAGCGGGGCTTTTGGCTTTTTGCTTCTGAACAGTTTTGGCATCTCACTTTATCCCTTGAAGTTCAGAATGATTGGCATCTATAGGAACTCAGAATACAGATAGTGTTATTGATTCTCCTAGTTAAGTATGTTGATTTTTGAACACAGCTACTTTATGAGTCTTGGCCGTGGCCCTAAGCACTTTGTTTTCCAGTATTACCACCGGATACATAAATGCCACAGACACATAACTGGGTGAACCTTTTCAGATTGTGACTCAGCTTTGCTAGAGTCCTCAATTAGAGGTGTCCAGAGTTCTTAAGCACACTCTTCTTTTTTCTTTGGACCTCGACTTTAACCGCTTAGTCTCAAGTTTTCACTTGACACCTTCACGCCACAAGCACATGGTTAGGGACAGCTTGGTTTAGCCGCTTAGGCCAGGATTTTATTCCTGTGGGCCCTCCTATCCACTGATGCTCAAAGCCTTGGATCCTTTTTATCACCCTTGCCTTTTGGTTTAAAGGGGTATTGGCTTTTTCTGCTTGGTTTTCTTTTTCTTTCTTTTTTCTTTTCTCTCTTTTTTTTTTGCCCCTTTTTTTTTCTGCAAGCTTTTCACTGCTTTTTCTTGCTTCAAGAATCAATTTTATGATTTTTCAGATCATCAGATAACATTTCTCCTTTTCCCATCATTCTTTCAAGAGCCAACAATTTTAACATTCATAAACAATCAAATTCAAAAATATGCAATGTTCAAGCATTCATTCAGAAAAACAATAATATTGCCACCACATCAAAATAATTAAACTGTTTTAAAATTTGAAATTCATGCACTTCTTTTTCTTTTTCAATTAAAAACATTTTTTTCATTTAAGAAAGGTGATGGATTCATTTTCATAGCTTTAAGGCATAGACACTTAGACACTAGTGATCATAAAGACACAAACATAAATAAACATAAAGCATAAGAATTCGAAAAATAGAAAATAAAGAACAAGGAAATTAAAGAACGGGTCCACCTTAGTGATGGCGGCTTGTTCTTCCTCTTGAAGATCTTATGGAGTGCTTGAGCTCCTCAATGTATCTTCCTTTCCTTTATTGCTCCTCTCTCATGGTTCTTTGGTCTTCTCTTATTTCATGGAGGAGGATGGAATGCTCTTGGTGCTCCACCCTTAGTTGTCCCATGTTGGAACTTAATTCTCCTAGGGAGGTGTTGATTTGCTCCCAATAGTTTTGTGGAGAAAAATGCATCCCTTGAGGCATCTCAGGGATTTCTTGATGAGGAGTTTCCTCATGCTCTTGTCCATGAGTGGGATTTCTTGTTTGCTCCATCCTTTTCTTAGTGATGGGCTTGTCCTCATCAATGCGAATGTCTCCCTCTATGTCAATTCCAACTGAATTGCAAAGGTGACAAATGAGATGAGGGAAGGCTAACCTTGCCAAAGGAGAGGACTTGTCCGCCACCTTGTAGAGTTCTTGGGATATAACCTCATGAACTTCCACTTCCTCTCCAATCATGATGCTATGTATCATGATAGCCCGGTTTATAGTAGTTTCGGACCGGTTGCTAGTGGGAATGATTGAGCATTGGATGAACTCCAACCATCCCCTAACCACATGCTTGAGGTCATGCCTTCTTAGTTGAACTGGCTTCCCTCTTGATTCTCTCTTCCATTGAGCGCCCTCTTCACATATGTCCATGAGGACTTGGTCCAACCTTTGATCAAAGTTGACCCTTCTAGTGTAGGGGTGTGCATCTCCTTGCATCATGGGCAAGTTGAATGCCAACCTTACATTTTCTGGATTAAAATCCAAGTATTTCCCTCGGACCATTGTAAGCCAATTCTTAGGGTCCGAGTTCACACTTTGATCATGGTTCTTGGTGATCCATGCATTGGCATAGAACTCTTGAACCATTAAAATTCTGACTTGTTGAATGGGGTTGGTGAGAACTTCCCAACCTCTTCTTCGGATCTCATGTCGGATCTCTGGATATTCGCCCTTTTTGAGCTTAAAAGGGACCTCAGGGATCACCTTCTTCTTGGCCACAACTTCATAGAAGTGGTATTGATGCACCCTTGAGAGGAATCTCTCCATCTCCCATGACTCGGAGGTAGAAGCTTTTGCCTTCCCTTTCCTCTTTCTAGGGGTTTCTCCGGCCTTTGGTGCCATAAATGGTTATGGGAAAACAAAAAAAAAGCTTTAGCTTTTACCACACCAAACTTAGAAGGTTGCTCGTCCTCGAGCAAAAGAAGAAAGAAGAGAGTAGAAGAAGAAGAAATAGAGGAGATGGAGTGGGCATTGTGTTTCGGCCAAGGGGGAGAAGCGATATTTAGGTTGTGTGAAAATGAAGGAGTGAAGATGGGTTTATATAGGAGTGAGAGGGGTGTCTAAGGTTTGGCTATAGAGGGTGGGTTTGGGAGGGAAAGTGGTTTGAGTTTGGATGGTGAGGTAAGTGGGGTTTTATGAAGGATAGATGTGAGTGGTGAAGAGAATGGTGGGATTTGATAGGTGAGGGGATTTTGGGGAAGAGGTATTGAGATGATTGGTGAATGGGTAAAGAAGAGAGAGAGTGGTGGGGTAGGTAGGGATCCTGTAGGGTCCACAGATCCTGAGGTGTCAAGTATATCTCATCCCTGCACCGAGTGGCGTGCAAAACGCCCCTTTCTGCCAATCCTGGCGTTAAACGCCAGGCTGCTGCCCATTTCTGGCGTTTAACGCCAGCTTCTCACCATTCCTGGCGTTAAATGCCAGTCTGGTGCCTTTTTCTGGTGTTAAACGCCCAGAATGGTGCCAGACTGGGCGTTTAACGCCCATTCTGCTACCTTTACTGGCGTTTAAACGCCAATAACTGTCTCCTCCAGGGTGTTCTATTTTTCATTCTATTTTTCACTTTGTTTTTACTTTTTCAATTGTTTTTTTGTGACTTCACATGATCATCAACCTACAGAAAATATAAAATAACAATAGAAAATAGAAAATTATCATAGAATAGTAACGATTAGATTGCCTCCCAACAAGCGCTTCTTTAATGTCAATAGCTTGACAGTGGGCTCTCATGGAGCCTCACAGATGTTCAGAGCAATGTTGGAACCTCCCAACACCAAACTTTGAGTTTGAATGTGGGGGTTCAACACCAAACTTAGAGTTTGGTTGTGGCCTCCCAACACCAAACTTAGAGTTTAACTGTGGGGGCTTTGTTTGACTCTGTATTGAGAGAAGCTCTTCATGCTTCCACTCGATGGTTACAGAGGGATATCCTTGAGTTTTAAACACAAGGGAGTCTTCATTCACTTGAATGATCAATTTTCCTCTCTCAACATCAATCACAGCCTTTACTGTGGCTAGGAAGGGTCTGCCAAGGATGATGGATTCATCCATACACTTCCCAGTTTCTAGGATTATGAAATCAGCAGGGATGTAATGGTCTTCAACCTTTACCAAGACATCCTCTACAAGTCCATAAGCCTGTTTCTTTGAATTGTCTGCCATCTCTAGTGAGATTCTTGTAGCTTGTACCTCAATGATCCCTAGCTTCTTCATTACAGAGAGAGGCATGAGGTTTATGCTTGATCCTAGGTCACACAGAGCCTTCTCAAAGGTCATGGTGCCTATGGTACAAGGTATTGAGAACTTTCTAGGATCTTGTCTCTTCAGAGGTAATCTCTGCCTAGTCAAGTCATTCAGTTCTTTGATGAGCAATGGAGGTTTATCCTCCCAAGTCTCATTACCAAACAACTTGGCATTTAGCTTCATGATTGCTCCAAGGTACTTAGCAACTTGCTCTTCAATAATATCTTCATCCTCTTCAGAGGAAGAATACTCATCAGAGCTCATGAATGGCAGAAGTAGATTCAATGGAATCTCTATGGTCTCAGTCTGAGCCTCACACTCCCATGGTTCCTCATTAGGGAACTCCTTGGAGGTCAGTGGATGTCCATTGAGGTCTTCCTCAGTGGAGATTACTGCCTCTTCCTCCTCTCCAGGTTCGGCCATGTGAGACGTGTTTATGGCCTTGCACTCTCTCTTTGGATTCTCTTCTGTATTGCTTGGGAGAGTACTAGGAGGGAGTTCAGTAATTTTCTTACTCAGCTGACCCACTTGTGCCTCCAAATTTCTAATGGAGGACCTTGTTTCAGTCATAAAACTTTGAGTGGTTTTGATTAGATCAGAGATAATGGTTGCTAAGTCAGAGTGGCTTTGCTTAGAATTCTCTGTCTGTTGCTGAGAAGATGATGGAAAAGGCTTGCTATTGCTAAACCTATTTCTTCCACCATTATTGTTGTTGAAACCTTGTTGAGGTCTCTGTTGATCCTTCCATGAGAGATTTGGATGATTTCTCCATGAAGGATTATAGGTGTTTCCATAGGATTCTCCCATGTAATTCACCTCTTCCATTGCTGGGTTCTCAGGATCATAAGTTTCTTCTTCAGAGGAAGCATCCTTAGTACTGCCTGTTGCTGCTTGCATTTCAGACAGACTCTGAGAAATCATATTGACTTGTTGGGTCAATATTTTATTCTGAGCTAATATGGCATTCAGAGTATCAATCTCAAGAACTCCCTTCTTTTGAGTTGTCCCATTATGCACAGGATTCCTTTCAGAAGTGTATATGAATTGGTTATTTGTAACCATTTCAATGAGCTCTTGAGCTTCTGCAGGCGTCTTCTTCAAATGAAGAGATCCTCTAGCAAAGCTATCCAATGACATCTTGGATAGTTCAGACAGACCATCATAGAAAATTCCTATGATGCTCCATTCAGAAAGCATGTCAGAAGGGCACCTTCTGATCAATTGCTTGTATCTTTCCCAAGCCTCATAGAGGGAACTTCCACTCTAAGATTGCTCAATTTTTGAGGTGGAAAGAACTTTGCCAAGAAGGCATTAACTAGCTTTTCCCAAGGGTTCAGGCTTTCTTTAGGTTGTGAATCCAACCATGTCCTAGCTCTGTCTCTTACAGCAAAAGGAAAAAGCATAAGTCTGTAGACTTCAGGGTCAATCCCATTCGTCTTGACAGTGTCACAAATTTGCAAGAATTTAGCTAAGAACTGATGAGGATCTTCCAATAGAAGTCCATGAAACTTGCAATTCTGTTGCATTAGAGAAACTAATTGAGGCTTAAGCTCAAAGTAGTTTGCTCCAATGGCAGGGATTGAGATACTTCTCCCATAGAAGTCGGGAGTAGGTGCAGTAAAGTCACCAAGCACCTTCCTTGCATTGTTGGCATTGTTGTTTTCAGCTGCCATGGTTTCTTCTTCTTTGAAAAGCTCTGTTAGGCCCCCTAGAGAGAGTTGTGCTTTAGCTTCTCTTAGTTTTCTCTTCAAGGTCATTTCAGGTTCAGGGTCAGCTTGAACAAGTATGCCTTTATCTTTGCTTCTGCTTATATAAAAGAGAAGAGAACAAGAAAGTAGGGAATCCTCTATGTCACAGTATAGAGATTCCTTGAAGTGTCAGAAGAAAAGAAGAATAGAAGGAGAGGATAGAGATGAGAGAATTCGAACTTACTAAAGAATTAGGCTTCGAATTGCACCTTGAGGAGGAGTGTTAGTCCCTTAAATAGAAGGATGTGAGAAGAGGGGAAGAATTTTTGAAAATTAATTAAAAGATTTTGAAATAATTAAAAGAAATTTTTGAAAATTTGATTGATGATTTTCGAAAACTAAGATTAGGAAAGAAATTAAGTGACTTTGAAAAAGATTTTAAAATTAGAAATTAAAAAGATATGATTGAAAATTAATTTTGAAAAAGATGTGATTGAAAAGATATGATTGAGAAGATATGATTGAAAATCAAACTAAAAAGAGAAAGTTTTTAAAATTAAAGTTGATTACTTGACTAACAAGAAATTAGAAGATATGATTCTAGAAATAAAACTTTTGATCCTTTCTTAATAGGCAAATAACAACTAGAAAATTTGAAGTTAATCTTGAATTGAGGCAAGGTTTTTTGAAAATAGTAAAAATAAATATAAAATAGAAAGAAATTGATTTTTGAAAGAGATATGATTGAAAAGATATGATTTGAAAAAGATTTGATTTTGAAAAATTATGAAAACTTGAAAAAAATGTGAATTAAAAACAAAATCTTCCCTCTAGTGTCATCCTGGCGTTAAAAGCCTAGAATGGCATCCATTCTGGCGTTTAACGCCCAAATCTCTACCTTTTTTGGGCGTTAAACACCCAGCCAGGTACCCTGACTAGCGTTTAAACGCCAGTTTTCCTTCTTCACTGGGCGTTTTGAACGCCCAGCTTTTTCTGTTTGATTCCTCTGCTGAATGTTCTGATTCTTCAATTCTCTATATTATTGACTTGAAAAGACATAGTTCTTAAAAAATATTTTTGAATTTTTGATGATGGGAATCAATAAAAATGCAACTAAGATCAAATAAACAATGTATGCAAGACACCAAACTTAAAAGTTTCTATACTAAGGACTATAACAATGTAAAAATGCATGTAGGAAACAACAAAACATACAAAACAAGAGAATTTGAAGATCAGAGCAATGAAATCATCAAGAACAACTTGAAGATCAATGAAGAACAATATGTATAAATTTTCGAAATTTAGAAGGATAAAGACATGCAATTGATACCAAACTTAAAATTAGACAATAGACTCAAACAAGAAACATAAAATATTTTTGGTTTTTATGGTTTTATAAATTTTTTTGTGATTTTCGAAACTTATATGGAAAAGAAAATAAAGGGGATCAAAACTTTTAATAAGAATTCTAGGAATCATGCAATGTTAGTCTAAAACTTCAGTCTAAAAAGGATTAGACATGTTTGGCCAAGCTTTAGCAGGACATTACATTCAATAGCTAAATTGATGAGAATCAATCAGCTTTTGTGATGGTGAGAACATCACCTTGAAACTCTGGAATTCATTCTTAAAAATTTTGAAGAAAAGATACCTAATCTAAGCAACAAGATGAACCGTCAGTTGTCCAAACTCGAACAATCCCCGGCAACGGCGCCAAAAAATTGGTGCACAAAATTGTGATCATCAACAATGGCGCCAAAGGACTTGGAGCTCTTAAACGTGAATCACACTTTGTCACAATTCTGCACAACTAACCAGCAAGTGCACTGGGTTTTCCAAGTAATAAACCTTACGTGAGTAAGGGTCGATCCCACGGAGACTGTCGGCTTGAAGCAAGCTATGGTCACCTTGTAAATCTCAGTCAGGAGAATTCAGATGGTGATGGAGAATTGATAATTAAAAGATAAATAAAACATAAAATAGAATAAAGATAGAGATACTTATGTAATTCTTTGGTTGGAATTTCAGATAAGCGTATGAAGATGCTTTGTTCCCCCTGAACCTCTGCTTTCCTATTGCCTTCTTCCAATCATTCATACTTCTTTCCATGGCAAGCTTTATTTTGGGCATCACCGTTATCAATGGCTACATCCCGTCTTCTCAGTGAAAATGGTCCTGATGCTCTGTCACAACATCGGCTAATCAGCTGTCGGTTCTCGATCTTGTTGGAATAGGATCCATTGATCCTTTTGCGTTTGTCACACGCTCCACAATCGCGAGTTTGAAGCTCGTCACAGTCATCCCTTCCCAGATCCTACTCAGAATACCACAGACAAGGTTTAGACGTTTCGGATCTCAGGAATGGCCGCCAATAATTCCAGCCTATGCCACGAAGGTTCCAATCTTAGATTAGAAACCCAAGAGATACGCATTCAAGCCATTGCTAGTAGAACAGAGGTGGTTGTTAGGCACATGTTCAAAGGTGAGAATGATGATGAGTGTCACAGATCATCACATTCATCAAGTTGAAGAACGAATGAATGTCTTGGAGAAGAAATAGACTTGAGTTGAATAGAAAAACAATTGTACTTATATTAATTCATGAAGAACAGCAGAGCTCCACACCTTAATCTATGGTGTGTAGAAACTCCACCGTTGAAAATACATAAGAACAAAAGGTCTAGACATGGCCGAATGGCCAGCCTCCCAAACGTGATCAAAGCATCAAAAGATAATCCAAAAATGAAAATACAATAGTATAAGGTCCTATTTATAGAGAACTAGTAGCCTAGGATTTACAGAAATCAGTAATTAATGCAGAAATCTTCTTCCGGGCCCACTTGGTGTGTGCTTGGGCTGAGCATTGAAGCTTCCATGTGTATAGACTTTTCTTGGAGTTAAATGCCAGCTTTTATGCCAGTTTGGGCGTTTAACTCCAGCTTTTGTGCCAGTTTTGGAGTTAAACGCTAGAATTCTTGAGCTGACTTGGAACGCCTGTTTGGGCCATCAAATCTCGGGCAAAGTTTGGACTATTAAATATTGCCAGAAAGCGCAGGATGTCTACTTTCCAACGCAATTGAGAGCGCGCCAAACGGGCTTCTGTAGCTCCAGAAAATCCACTTTGAGTGCAGGGAGGTCAGAATCCAATAGCATCTGCAGTCCTTTTTCAGCCTCTGAATTAGATTTTTGCTCAGGTCCCTCAATTTCAGCCAGAAAATACCTGAAATCACAGAAAAACACACAAACTCATAGTAAAGTCCAGAAATATGATTTTTAAATAAAAACTAATAAAAATATAATAAAAACTAATTAAAAAAATACTAAAAACATACTAAAAACAATGCCAAAAAGCGTATAAATTATCCGCTCATCAGCAACCCAATGTTATTTAACTATATCTATTTAGTTTCCATTGCTATTTTATGTTTTCTATAGGTTGATGATCATGTGAAGTCACAAAAACTACTGAAAAATAAAAAACAGAATGAAAAACAGCATTAAAAATAGCACACCCTGGAGGAAGATTATTTTGGCATTTAAACGCCAGAAACAAGCACCAAGCTGGCATTTAACGCCAGAAACAAGCATCAACCTGGTGTTAAACGCCAGAAACAGGCTACGTTTGGGCATTTAACACCAAAAACAGGCAGCAATCTGGCGTTAAACGCCAGGATTACACTGCAGGGGCGTTTATACGCCTAATAGGAGCAGGGATGATACATCCTTGACCCCTCTAGATTTGTGGACCCCACAGGATCCCCACAGGATCTGTGGACCCCACAGGATCTCCACCTACCTCACCATTCAAATTCAAACCATTCCCTTCCCAAACCCACCCATTCACACACCTCCATCTCCTCCATCTTCTCCACTTCTTTCTTCTTTTGCTCGAGGACGAACAAACCTTTTAAGTTTGGTGTGGTAAAAGCATTGCTTTTTGTTTTTCCATAATTCAATGATAGAGCAATTGACTGCAGATCAAAGAGCTATGAGGAAAGAGCAACAAAGGCAAGGAAGAGACATAGAGGAGCTCAAGAGCACCATTGGTTCTTCAAGAAGAGGAAGACGCCATCCTAATTAAGGTGGACCCATTCCTTAATCTCCTTGTTCTTATTTTCCTGTTTTTCGTTTACTATGCTTCATGTTTAATTATGTTTGTGTCTTTACTATATGATCACTAGTATCTAAGTGTCTATGTTTTAAAGATATGAATGTCCTATGAATCCATCACCTTTCTTAAATGAAAATTGTTTTCTGAAAAAGAAAAAGAAGTACATGAATTTTGAATTTTAAAATAGTTTAATTATTTTTGATGTGGTGGCAATGCTTTTTGTGTTCTGAATGAATGCTTGAACAGTGCATATGTCTTTTGAATTTGTTGTTTATGAATGTTAAAATTGTTGGGTCTTGAAAGAATGATGAAAAAGGAGAAATGTTATTTGATAGTCTGAAAAATCATAAAAATGATTATTGAAGCAAGAAAAAGCAGTGAAGAACAAAGCTTGCAAAAAAAAAAAAAAAAAAAAAGAGAGCAAGAAAAAGAAAAAGCAAGCAGAAAAAGCCAAAAGCTATTTAAACCAAAAGGCAAGAGCAAAAAGCCAATAGCCCTTAAAACCAAAAGGCAAGGTAACAAAAAGGATCCAAGGCTTTGAGCATCAGTGGATAGGAGGGCCTTAATGAATAAAATCCTGGCCTAAGCGGCTAAACCAAGCTGTCCCTAACCATGTGCTTGTGGCGTGAAGGTGTCAAGTGAAAACTTGAGACTGAGCGGTTAAAGTTGAGGTCCAAAGCAAAAATAGAGTGTGCTTAAGAACCCTGGACACCTCTAATTGGGGACTTTAGCAAAGCTGAGTCACAATCTGAAAAAGGTTCACCCAGTTATATGTCTGTGGCATGTATGTATCCGGTTGTAATACTGGAAAATAGAGTGCTTAGGGCCACGGCCAAGACTCATAAAGTAGTTGTATTCAAGAATCGACATACTGAACTAGGAGAATCAATAACAGTATCTGAATTCTGAGTTCCTTTATACGCTTTTTGGCATTGTTTTTAAGTAGTTTTTAATATGTTTTAGTCAATTTTATTATATTTTTATTAGTTTTTAAATCAAAATCATATTTCTGGACTTTACTATGAGTTTGTATATTTTTCTATGATTTCAGGTAATTTCTAGCTGAAATTGAAGGAGCTGAGCAGAAATCTGATTCAAGCTGAAAAAGGACTACTGATGCTGTTGGATTCAGACCTCCCTGCACTCGGAATAGATTTTCTGGAGCTACAGGAGTCCAATTGGCGCGCTTTCAATTGCGTTGGAAAGTAGACATCCAGGGCTTTCCAGCAATATATAATAGTGCATACTTTGCTCAAGGATAGATGACGTAAAATGGCATTCAACGCCAGTTCCATGTTGCAGTCTGGCGTTAAACGCCAGAAACAGGTTACAAATGGAAGTTGAACGCCAGAAACAGGTTACAACCTGGCGTTTAACTCCAGAAACAGCCTAGGCATGTGAGAAGCTTAAGTCTCAGCCCCAGCACACACCAAGTGGGCCCCAGAAGTGGATTTCTGCACCATCTATCATAGTTTATTCATTTTTTGTAAACCTAGGTTACTAGTTTAGTATTTAAACAACTTTTAGAGGTCTATTTTGCAACTCATGATATTTTAGATCTGAACTTTGTACTCTTTGACGGCATGAGTCTCTAAACTCCATTGTTGGGGGTGAGGAGCTCTGCTGTGTTTCGATGAATTAATGCAACTATTTCTGTTTTCTATTCAAACACGCTTGTTTCTATCTAAGATGTTTATTTGCACTTCAATATGATGGATGTGATGATCCGTGACACTCATCATCATCCTCAACCTATGAACGCGTGCCTGACAACCACCTCCGTTCTACTTTCGATTGAATGAATATCTCTTGGATTCCTTAATCAGAATCTTCGTGGTATAAGCTAGAACCCATTGGCAGCATTCTTGAGAATCCGGAAAGTCTAAACCTTGTCTGTGGTATTCCGAGTAGGATTCAGGGATTGAATGACTGTGACGAGCTTTAAGCTCACAAGGGCTGGGTGTAGTGACAGACGCAAAAGGATCAATGGATCCTATTCCAGCATGAGTGGGAACCGACAGATGATTAGCTGTGCGGTGACAGCGCACCTAGACCCTTTTCACTGAGAGGACGGATGGTAGCCATTGACAACGGTGATCCACCAACACACAGCTTGCCATAGAAGGAACCTTGCGTGCGTGAAGAAGAAGATAGGGAGAAAGCAGAGATTCAGAAGACAAAGCATTTCCAAAACTCCAACATATTCTCCATTACTGCAGAACAAGTATTTAATTCATGCTCTTTTATTCTTCACAATTCATACTGATAATTATAATTGATTTCCTGACTAAGATTTAAAAGATAACCATAGATTGCTTCAAACCAACAATCTCCGTGGGATCGACCCTTACTCACGTAAGGTATTACTTGGACAACCTAGTGCACTTGCTGGTTAGTGGTACGAGTTGAGAAAAGCGTGATTCACAATTCGTGCACCACAGTGACAACACAAGGTTGGCATTCCCTAGCATTATACAAAGGCTGTGTGATGAGGCTGAAGTTGAAAAGATCATTGATGAAGTGCTTGTGAAGCAAGACAAGTTCATAACTGCCAAAAAGATGGCCAAGGTGGTAGCTGTTCACCCACTCACCAGGGCCAGAGAACGAAGAGCTCATGCCCATGAACCTCAACAACAACAAGAAGAAGAGGAGGCAGAAGAGCAACCTCAATTCCTGGCACTTCAACCACCACCACAATACCAATATCAGCAATTTCTAGAAGGATTCAACTGGGAGCAATTGCAAGGAGATGTACACCAAATGAAGGGAGATCTACAACACTTGAAGGAAGATGTCAATCAACTCAAGGAAACTCAATAACAACAATGGAGCCAAGTCAACCAAAACATTCAACAACTCCAAGGGGGTTTTGAGGATCTCAAGGAGCAGCAAGATCAAATTAACAGGGGAGAAATGCAAGGCAGTTTAGGAGTGATTCTGAGACGGCACAACAAATGGAGAGCCTTGCTGAATTCAGACACCTTTATGAAGCAAGAACTGTAGCCAGAGGAAAATATGATTGCTATGCGCAAACAAAGTTGAGCTACCTATGCAATGCAGTAGCTAACATGAACCCCAACTACCCCACCTATATGCAGAAATTAGAGGAACTCAGCTCAAGGCAAGAAGAAATAGCATACCAACACAGGGAGAATGTGAAATCCTACATGAAGAGGCTAGGATTTTGGAAGCCCAAGGATGCCAAAGCACAAGAAGGTTCCTCCAAGCCAGATGAAGGTGGCTCTTCCCCCTCCAAGAAGAAGGACAAAGGGAAGGGGCCAATGAACTAAAGATGAAGCTGCTCAAGGTTGTTGAGTCCCATGGTTGACACTTTCCAACTTCTGAAATTTTGATTAAGTTTTGCTTTATTTACTTTATGAATAAATAGTCATGCTAGGATAGTTTATGCTTTATGCTTAGTTTTAATTCCTGTTTGAAGTCTTTATGAGTTCTTCTTTTCAAGAAAGAAATGCCATGTATTTTAAGTCTTCATTTCAACATAAATAAAAGTAGAGTTTGTCCCCATAAGAGTCAATGTGAGTTGTGCAAAAACAATGAGAGAGACCAAGGCCAAGATGGATTATCAAACAAACTAAGAAATAAGAAACTAAGTATAGAACCTTGGATGAAATAAAAAGAAAATGAGTCTTGGGAGAGCAACTAGTCCTAGAAGGTATAACCAGGGAAGGCCAAAGGATGTTCCTTGAATATCCATAGAACCAAGGGGTAGTAAGCAATAAAGACCCAAAGCTCTGAGCATCAACTACTGGGATAGAAAAAGAAACATTAAGAAGCTCAAAAATAATTAAAGATCTTAGTAGATGCTTGTGGTGAAGATGTGTCAAGAAGAGACCTGGGCAAGTAAATTCTTAGGGGTGTCTCAACACCTAGTACCCTAAAACTAATTGGTTTTGGAGTGCTAATTGAAAGCTTAAATAAAGGGTTGTCTTGAGACAAAACACTTAGAGTCGTGGTTAAGAAAGCAAAATAACCCTTACTACTTCAAGGTGACAATCAATAGAAAGGACCCCTAAGGCCTATACCTGAAAGAACTCTCAAGGATCCAAGAGCTTCCCATGACATTAAAACATTCATACATGTGTTGAACACTTAGTCTTACTCTTAGTTGTATTGTAATCACTCAAAGCCAGGCCTCAAGTTATAAAGGTTTACTCAAATTGATTTGCTTGGGACAAGCAAAACTTAAGTTTGGTGTTGTGATGACTTGCATCATCTACCCTTCTTTCTTGCATAAAGAAGACCATAAAAGAGTATAAATCTCATTTGATCAGTACAATTCATGTATTATTTGATGAATATTATGGTACACCACTTTGAGATGAGTTGTGCTGAATTTCAGGTGAGAAAAGCTTCAAAAATTGGGTGGAAGACAAACAAGAAGCTAGGCGTGTGAAACTGGCGTGCCACTTGAAGCAAACGCCACAAAAATGCACTGGCGTGGCAAGCCAGGAGCTGGGTGTGGCACGCTAGTACTAAAGTCCAGAGAAGAAGTTCAAGCATGCATATGGGCGTGGCACGCCAGAGACTGGGCGTGGCACGCTAATACAAAATTCCAGAGAGCTACAATGGAGGACAAAAAAGGGGCATGGCACGCCTGACCCATCAACTACTATGGGCGTGCCACTTGAGCAAAGGGGCATGGCACGCCAACTCACTATTCCAAGAAGAACCTTCACTATGGCGTGCCACTTGGTGTCGAAGGCGTGGCACGCCAGCCCCAAGAAGTCACTTGGTCGTGCCACTTGAGAACCCAGGCGTGGCACGCCAAGCTTGAAGAGTTCACAAATCCATGGGCATGCCACTTGAGCAGCATGGCGTGGCACGCTGGTACAACAATCCAGAGTAGGGGCTGAAGGCAATTGAAGACTAGGTGTGCCACTTGAGTAACCAGGCGTGGCACGCCAATGCACAAAGGACCAAAAGCAAGGACTGGGCGTGCCACTTGGTATCGAAGGCGTGGCACGCCAACCCTAGCATTTCACTATGGCGTGCCACTTGAAGACTGAGGCGTGGCACGCCAACTACTAGAACCAAGACAAGATCATGGGCGTGACACGCTGGTATAAGTTTCCAGAGAGGATGAAGGAGGCCAATTACATAGGGCGTGCCACTTGGTATCAAAAGCGTGGCACGCCATTCACTATTCTTCATTTAGGCGTGCCACTTGAGCAACCAGGCATGGCACGCTAGTGTCATT
This sequence comes from Arachis ipaensis, assembly GCF_000816755.2. NCBI lineage: Eukaryota > Viridiplantae > Streptophyta > Magnoliopsida > Fabales > Fabaceae > Arachis > Arachis ipaensis. The sequence goes on along the minus strand of NC_029787.2, from coordinate 59,849,679 downwards.
CAAGAGAGAAGCATTGGGGCGTGCCACTTGAGCTCGTGGCGTGGCACGCCAAACAGAGGACCCACTCACTCACAAAAAGGACGTGGCACGCCAGACCCTGGGTGTGCCACGCTAGTTCAACTTTTCAGAGAAGCCTAGCCAAGCATGAAGCAAGGGCGTGGCATGCCAGACCTTGGGCGTGGCACGCCAGTACAAGTTCCCAGAGGCAAAGAGAAGTGAGAAAGGCAAGGGGCGTGCCACTTGAGCTCGAAGGCATGGCACGCCAACACAAGAAATCCACTCTGGCGTGCCACTTGAGTTCGAAGGTGTGGCACGCCAAGGTTGAGAGAGGGACGAGCGTGCCACTTGAAGGAGTAGGCGTGGCACGCCAAGCTGGAAATGAAGGGCACGTGACACGCCAGTGAAGCGCTAGCCACACATTAGCTAAGAAGTCATGCTTATTGACTGTTTTCCTTTCTCTCCAAAATGTAATTTTCCTTTTTCACTTCTGTAATTCTTTTATTTTACTAGGAGTAGTATAAATACCCCCAAGGAGTACTGAAGAAGGGGGTTAAGTAGTCAGTTTTAGATCCAGTTTTACACTTCACTTTTGAGTACTTTTTGAGCTATGAGTAGCTAACTTCCCTCTCATTGAGAGAGGGAGCTCTGTTGTACTTGATGGATTGATGATAGTGAAATCCTTCTCTTTGATTTGCTAGAAGGAATTTCGTTCTTAATGCTTAGTATTCAATTATATTGGGAAAGAGATTGAATGCAATTGGGTTTCATGGGAACCTTGGGGAAGGAAACATGAAACCATGCTTGAAATCCCTTCTCACACTAGAGTAGAATCTGGGTTTTGGTGTTTGGATAGGTGACATATAATCCTCCCTCTACTTGGACCTATAATGGTGTGTGGTATAATCAGGAACCAAGCATATCTCTCTTCATGAGCAATTAGACCAAGGAATTGGCTATTGATCAAGATCTGAGAGATTGAGTCACCAAGGGATTAGGCTCAATCAATCATGATTGCCAAGAGGTCAATGAGTTGCATGATTGAAGAGAATATAAGTTAGATTTGATCTAAAGAAACAACATCTCCCAATCTCAATGAATTTTTCCCATTCTTGTCTATCCATTTCTTTACTGCTTATTTTTACATTCAGCAATTCCCCATTCCCATTTACATTCAAGTCATTTATGATTCTTCCCTTTACTTTCTGCCATTTATATTTCTACACTTTATTGCTTTTCTTTACATTCTAGCCATTTATATTTATGTCATTTGCAATTCTGCACTCTACAATCCTATTGATCCGCTTGACTAATTCATCAATTGATTAAAACTGCTCGAATTTGCCAATCTCTATGGATACTGTTCGGTAGGTCGGTTACCGGATGGTTCGGGTTGAAGTCCTGGGTGATGGTAGGGGCTCGTCAAGTCACGGATTGCCAATCAAGGGTGCGCGAGGTCCCGGGTACTTCGTGTGAAGGGGGGTGCCACCTGCAAAGACACTCCGACGCTCTTGTCAGTAAGTGTGCAGGCGAAAGGTGTGATGTGATATATGACACACCTCGGGGGAAGAGTAAATCTTCCCCTTATATACTGTCAGAGGCGGGCCCAAGGAGGACAGGCCCACTTTCTTAGGGACGTTATCCCACAGCCGTGTATGAGCTGTCCGGGACGCGTGTCCTGGTTGGTTGTGGAGCGCGTGCCCGGGTCGGGTAAAGCTCGGGTCGGGCCGACCCGTGGGGAGTTTGGGCCAGGCCGTAACAGTGCCCCCACGTGCCAATGATTGTCGTGGGAGCTATCAGTGGCGCGTTGTTTCCCACCTCGTTCATCGTCGTTAGGTCGGCCGCCCGTGGGAGGGACATGCCCCCTGGGCGCGTGTCTCTTGGTTGTTGAAACAACCGTTTGCCGCTTCGTTCCTCGTGCTGAGCATTAAATGCTCATAATGGGTTGCAAAACCCCGTGTGTAAATACCATTTTGCCCCCAAGTCTTTCGCGCTTCCTGGGTGGCAGTTTTAAATAGTTAACCTCCCACTTTTTTCTCTTTTTACGCTTTTGTCTCTTCCATTCCTTTGCTGTCTCCCTCATCTTCCTTTGGAAATTCCAGAGTGTTGTTGCAGTTTTCTTTGAACATCTTCCTCTCATTCCTTGAGCTTCAACAAACTCAGGTAATCTTCTGTCTTCTCTCTTTTCTGTTCCGTTTATTGTGTTATTGTGTGTTTGTTGTCCGAGGGGACCTTGGCGTCCTTGCTGTTTTGTTTGGAATTTGTGGTTATGTGGCTTTTCAATACTTAGGTAGATGTGTTAGGGGAGGGGTACCATTCCAGGGTAGGTTTTTAGGTGGCCTGTGGGGTAGGTGTAGCTTTGGCCATGCTTGATCTTAACTGTTGAGTAGGGTGGACATAGTTTCTGGGTTTTATCCAGATTCCCGACTTCATAGACTAATGGAGTGGTACCCCATCTGTAGGTATGCCTCGTGTCGTCTCCCGGACTTCTACCTCTGGCGCAAGCTATGACCCCTACACCTGGGTGACCTTGGACGTAAAGGATTCACCTAACCAGATGGATCTGGAGGAGCTGACGGAGTTCTGGCAAGCCGGGTACTTATGTGGGGGGACAGACGAGGAGACCAACTACGAGACCTTCGTTCTTGCCCCCAATGAGCGATTGTACGAGACCAACCTCCGTTCTCCCCAGGTCACCGACTGGATCTGGTTCTACAAGGCCATGTTCACCCAGGTCAGCGTCCGCCTACCCTTCTCCGATTTTCAGATGTCGCTCCTCAATCGGATATCCGTGTCACCGTCGTAACTCCATCCGAACAGCTGGGCTTTTATCCACTGTTTCAAGATGGTTTGTGAGTATCTTGAGCTGCCGGTATTAGTAGATGTCTTCCTCTTCTTCTTCCATCTCACCAACCCCTCCAAACAAGGGAAGGCGAGAAAAGGGTTCCTTTCTTTCTGGTCTGCCCAAGGCCAGAGGATATTTGGCCTGTTCGAGGACTCTTACCATGGGTTCAAGGACAAATTCTTCAAGGTTCGCCCCGTTAATGGTCGCCATCCTTTTTGGTTATCGTTAGAGGGGGAGTGCCTCATCCCAACTTATTGGAGTTTTGGGGCGGGGTCTAATTCTTTTATTAAGGTGACATACGAAGGGATGTCCCCTGTAGATAAGAAAATAGCTGACGTGTTATTTGCTCTTTTTGGAAAGAACCCCGTGAACCCCCATCTCCTCATCGGTGAACGGGAGGCCGCCAGGAGCTATATCCGTGACTTGTTTTGTTTTGTGCTTGTATTGCTTATCATTGTTCGTTTTACTTGACCTAACGACTGATGTGTTTGTCTACTTACTGCAGTGGAGATGTCTGCCTCGGTAACGGGTCTCGAGAATCTGATGAAGACCTTCTTTGAGGATAGTGATGAGGAGAAAGCCGAAGAGAAAGATGCCGGGAAATCGGGGGGCCCTTCCGGGGAGAAGGAGAATCAGGCCGTGCCCTCTCCCCAGGACACTGCTGTGTCGGGGAAGAACTCCGCCGAGGTGCAGGGTTCCCCCATTCCCAAAGAGGCGGTCGTTGGAGGGCACCCGTCCCCTGCCCATCAGGAAGATAATGACGTGAGGCTTATCCATACCCCTAAGAGGCGGAGGGCGTCTGCCAGCCCGGAAGGGACCCTCACCATCATGGAAAGAAATTTTGATGCTACACAGTTCATTGACTCCCAGTTGATCACTGGGACGGAGGAGCATTTTCTCGGAACCGACCTGGCTGGTCAGGCAAGATGGATGTACCGGACATTGCTCCGGGCGGCCGTGATAGCTCGAAAGGATGAGTTCGAGTTGTTGGGAATGCAGGCTCTCCGGAGGAAACTCGAGTCCTCTGGCAAGGCAAACAATGATTTCAAGGCGCAAGTTGAGCTGTTCCAGAGCCAGTTGTCCGAGATCGGGGAGAAGCTCAAGGCTTCTGAGGAGAAAGCGACATTGGCCGTGGAGAAATTGAAGGCTTCCGACGAGACGGTGGCCCGTTTAGCCGAATGAGAGATGACTCTGGAGAGCCAGCTGAACGCCGCTCAGGGTCGGGTGGCGGTCTTGGAGAAGGAGCGTGACCAAGCCGTTTCGTCGGCTAAAGCCGCCAGAGCCGAGGTCGAGGAGTTCAGGAAGAAGCTTAAAGCGACCAAGGAGCAAGGGAAGAACGCGATCTCCATGACCGAGGATGCTCTGAAGGCCCAGGTGAAGATCGTGCCTCCCGACTTCGACACGTCGGCTATTGGGGTCTTCAAGATGATCCAAGATGGCAAGATTGTTGACACGCCTAGGAAATGATCTCTTTTAACTTTGGTTCGGTGTGGATTTGTTGAACTTTTTGTTGTGACTTTATGACTTTTATGCTTAACCGGTCGCTTGGTCGACATGCCGTTATTACCGTTTATCTTGCTTGTCGTTTTATTTTCGTTACCGTTTTTTCGAGGCGGGCTTATTGCTTGTGCACGTTTTGCTGTTTGTGCTAGTAACTCGATTGGAGCCGTTGCGGTTTTATTTATGGAGCCGTTCGATATGGCTGTGGTTCCGTTGGCTTCCCGGGGTGATCAGTCCCGGGTTGCCGTTTACGAGTGCGACCTCGTGAGGTATGCGTTGAAAGATAATAAACGGAAGGATTTGGACAAGTAAGGATTAGTCGTTAGCTAGACAAGTTTATGAACACAAAAGGCATTTGATAAAAGTGAATAACTGAGAATTAACATTTGATCAAAGCAAAACTCTACCCAACTCATCGGGTAATTTGGTCGGTACACCCGTGCTATGAATAAAATCTCCTCAGGTTACCCGCGTTCCATGTTCTCGGGATATCCTTGCCGTCGAGTCTTTCCAGCCTGTAGGCACCTTTGTCGAGCACCTCTTTGACTCTGTAGGGACCTTTCCAATTTGCCCCCAGTTTTCCTTCTCCTGGGGTCGGTAAACTGACGTCGTTGCGTCGTAGGACGAGGTCTCTTTCCTCAAAATCCCTTTCGAGGACTTTAACGTTGTAGCGCAGGGCTATCCTTTGTTTCAATGCTGTTTCTGACAAGTGGGCCATTTCCCCGGTCTCCTCCACCAGGTCCTTTTCTAATGCTTCGTCCACACCTGCGAGCAGTAACCGTGGACTCGGTTCACCGATCTCGACAGGTATCACCGCGTTGACCCCGTACGTTAGGCAAAAAGGGGTTTCCCCTGTAGAGCTTTGTTCGGTTGTTCGGTAGGACCAGAGGATCGAAGCCAGCTCGTCAGCCCATGCGCCTTTCTTGTTGTCTAAGTGCTTCTTGAGGCCAAGTAGGATGACTTTGTTTACGGACTCCACTTGTCCGTTTGTTTGGGGATGTTCCACTGAGGAAAATTTCTATTTTATCCCTAGGCCGGTGAGGAACTCCATGAACTTCTTGTCAGTGAATTGCGTCCCATTATCCAAGATGACCGCCTCCGGGATACCAAAACGGGTTATCACCTGTCTCCATATGAATTTCCTGCAATTGGAGGAAGATATGCTAGCCAGTGGCTCAGCCTCTATCCACTATGAGATATTTGACTTGTCTTGGGCCAATCGGAAAGGTCCTAAAATGTCAACTCCCCATTGAGCGAAAGGTCGTGTAGACGTTAGCAGGCTCAGCTCGGAGGCCGGCGCCTTGTGGAAGTTGGCGTTTTGTTGACACTTTACGCACTTTCTGACAAATTCCCTGGAGTCTTTCATCATTGATGGCCAGTAATATCCAGCTCGGATGAGCTTCCTCGCTAGGGCCTTGCCCCCGATGTGGTGGCCGCAACATCCCTCGTGGACTTCTCTAAGTACATAGTCCGTCTGGTCGGGGTGTAAGCACTTCAACAGGGGTTGGCTGAGCCCCTTTCTGAACAGTTGCCCTTGTATGATTGCGTATTTGGATGCCTCCCTTCTCAATGTTTTGGCCGCCTTCTCATCGTCGGGTAACTTGCCAAGTTCCAGGAAGTTCGTGATGGGGTCTAACCAGGAGGGGCTTGACTCCGTCAAATGGAGGGCGACGGTCGGTTCCTTCAACAAGCCCTGGATGAGAGACCGATTACCCGCTCCTGGCTTCGTGCTTGCTAGTTTGGACAGGAGGTCTGCCCGTGTGTTCCTTTCTCTTGGAACGTGTTGGACCGTGACCTCTTGGAACTCTCTTGTCAATTCTCTCACCTTTTCCAAATATTTTTGTAGAAGGGGATCCCTGGCTTGATAGCTTCCGTTTACCTGGGAGGTGACGAATTGTGAGTCGCTGCACACCTCCAGCCTTGTTGCCCCGACCTCCCGAGCTAACGTTAGTCCACCTAAGAGGGCTTCGTATTCCGCTTGATTGTTCGACACAGGGAACTCGAACTTGGTTGCTTGTTCGTAAATGACTCCCGTCGGGCTTTCTAAGATGACCCCGGCTCCCCCGGACGTTTGGTTGGAGGCCCTGTCTACATGGAGCCTCCACCGTGTGCCCATTTCCTCGGGGGGATCACCAGTCACCTCTACCAAGAAATCTGCCATTGCCTGTGCCTTAATTGCATGCCGGGGCTCATACTGCAAGTCATATTGGGAGAGCTCGATGGCCCAGGTCATCATCCTGCTGGCCAAATCAGGTTTTTGGAGTACTTGGCGAATTGCTTGATCCGTCCTCACAACTATACGGTGACCTTGGAAGTATTGCCTCAACCTTCGGGAGGAGGTTAGGAGTGTCAGCGCCAGTTTTTCCAGTTTGCTGTACCTCAGCTCTGCTCCTTGTAGAGCCCTGCTTACAAAGTAAATCGGTTGCTGAGCTTTCCCTTCTTCTCTTACGAGCACTGCTGCAAGTGCTTCCTTTGTTACTGCTAGGTAGAGGTAGAGTGGCTCTCCGGCCTTGGGCTTTCCGATCACCGGAGGTGTTGCTAGGATCTCCTTGAAGTGGTTGAATTCTTCCTCACACGCGGGGGTCCATTCGAATGCTATCCCCTTTTTCATCAGATTGAAGAAGGGTAGGGCTTTTGCTGCTGATGCGCCGAGGAAGCAGGATAACGCCGTCAGCCTTCTTGCCAACCGTTGGACGTCTTTGATACAACCCGGGCTCCTCATCTGGAGGATCGCTTGGCACTTTTCAGGATTGGCCTCTACTCCTCTTTGGGTGATCATGAATCCCAGGAACTTCCCAGCCTCCATGGCAAAGGCGCATTTGAGCGGGTAGAGCCTCATGCCGTGTTGTCGGAGGGAGGCGAACACGCTCCCCAAGTCGCTCAGGAGATCGTCGGGCCGTGCGGTTTTTGCGAGGATGTCGTCCACGTAGACTTCTACTGTTTTGCCTATGAGCTCATTGAATATCTTGTTCATCAGTCTCTGGTATGTGGCGCCAGCATTTTTCAGACCAAATGGCATCACCTTGTAACAATAGATCCCTCCTGTCGTTATGAACGCTGTTTTGTCCTCGTCGGGTCGGTGCATCTGTATCTGACTGTACCCAGAGTAGGCGTCCATGAAGCTCAGATACCTGTACCCCGCCGCCGCGTCGACGAGAGCGTCAATATTGGGCAGGGGATAGCAGTCCTTAGGACATGCCTTGTTGAGGTCGGAGTAGTCTACACACATTCTCCACCTCCCACTGTGTTTTTTCACCAAAACCACGTTCGACAGCCAGGTCGAGTAGTCCAGTTCTCGGATGAACCCTGCTTCAAGTAGGCTGGCCGTCTGCCTGGCCACCTCCTCTGCCCTTTCCTGTGACATCTTCCTCCTCCTCTGGGCTACTGGCTTGGCCTCTGGCTTGACGGCCAGATGGTGTGACATGAGTTGGGGATCTATCCCTGGCATGTCGGCTGGTGTCCAGGCGAAGAGGTCGGCATTGGCTCTGATCATCTCCATCAAAGGTTCTTTTAATTCATGGGGGAGGTTTCTATTTATGAACGTGAACTTCTCGTCCCCATCACCGACCCTAAATTTTTCCAAGTCCCCTTCTGGCTCAGGTATGGGCTTGTCATCTATCCTGGCGTCCAGGTCGGCAAGAAAAACCCCCGATGCTTCTTTGGACTTTTTCTTAAGAGAGAGGCTGGCGTGGTCGAAAGCGACTGCCGTTTCTAAGTCTTCTCTGATGGATCCTACGGATCCGTCATCAATAACAAACTTCATTACGAGCAGCTTCGTACTAATCGCTGCCCCAAGGTCGTTGGTGGTTTTTCTCCCTAGGATGATATTGTAAGCTGTGGAATCTCGTAAGACAACAAAATCGGCCATTATCGTTCTTCGCCTCTGTCCCTGTCCCAGGGAGGTCGGGAGTGAGATGATCCCGTCTGGCTTGATGAAGTGATCTCCCAACCCTACCACACCGTGCTGGTGGGTCGCCAGGTCGGCATCACGCAGTCCCAAGGCATAAAAAACGTTGCGAAACATGATGTTCGAGTCCGCTCCCGTGTCTACTAAGATCCGTTTGACGAGTCTGGTTCCGACTCTGGCAGTGATAACCATGGGGGTCTTTTCGGTACCTCATCGAACCATTGGTCCTCGGGGCCGAAAGAGATGGATGGGAGTCCCCGGGAACTTCTAGCGGATAAGGAGGAGACCGCCAGGACCTTGGCGTCTTTTTTCTGTGCCGATTTCGACCTCGGGGCGGAATTCCTCGCTGTTTCTACATTCACCACTGTGAGACCGTGGTCTTCCCCCTCGGGTTCTGGACGTCGTCTTGTCGCCCGAGACCTGTCCTCGCCATTGTGATCCCGATTCCGTCTCCTCGGTTCCCTTATGAGGTGGGAGAAGTCGGCAAGCTTTCCGTCCCTGATTGCTTGCCCCAGGGCATCCTTTAGATCGAAGCAGTCTTGGGTCTTGTGCCCGTATCCCTTGTGATATTCGCATTAAAGGCTTTTGTTTCCCCCCGTCCTGTCCTTTAGAGGTCGGGGTCTCGATAGTATCCCTTTCTCGGCTATTTGTTGGTAAACTTCCGTGATCGGTGCCATGAGGGGGGTAAAGTTGGTGAATTTCCCGACTCGGGGAAATGGCTTTGGCGCCTTGCTCGGATTGCCGTCCCTGGTGTGTTCCTTCTATTTTTCTCCACCCTCGTAGTGTCGGGCTTGGTTGTAAGGGGGTTGCTGTTTATTAGCAGCCACGACCCGGCTGACTTCTTCGTCGTTAATATACTCTTTAGCCACGCACTGGATCTCCTGCATGGTCCATACCGGCCTTGTGGTAAGGTGCTTCCTGAAGTCTTCATTCAGGAGCCCATTCGTTAAGCACAAACTCGCCACAGAGTCTGTCAGCCCGTCAATTTCCAAGCATTCATCGTTGAAACGATCTAGGTATTTCCTGGTCGGCTCTCCGGCTCTCTGGGTCATTCCTAGCAAATTGATCGGATGCTTGGCTTTGGCGATCCTGGTCGTGAACTGAGCCAGGAAGGCGTGGCTGATGTCAGAGAATTGGGTCACCGAGCCCTGTGGGAGGTTATTAAACCACCGTATTACAGGTCCCGCTAGGGTGACCGGGAAAGCGCGGCACCTTACCTCGTCTCCCACTCCTTCTAGGTTCATCCTGGCCTCAAAGGCCGTAAGGTGTTCCAGCGGGTCTTGCGTTCCATCGTACTTCATGTCCGTTGGCTTGTCGAAGTGTTTTGGCAGCCAGACTTTGAGTATGGAATGGTGGAATGGGGTCGCTCCCATTATTACAGGTCCCCGTGCTCCCATCATTCTTCCCTCGTCGCTTTCCCGACGAGTGTCCTCGTCTCCACGGTTCGTGGTATGCCGCCTCTCATGTCTGGCATAAATGACAGGGTCACGACGTCTTCTCGCGCGCCCTCTCTCCCCGGCGCTTTCGGATTCAGCTTGGGGGCTAGGCGTGCGTCTGGAGCGACTCTTGGAGCGAGAGCGGGAGTAACTCCACTCTGGGGTGTGTTGGTCGCGTTCCCTATCTGCTAGCCGGCGTTCCAAGTCTTGCATCCTATGGCATAGCTCTTGTATTATCCTGGCGTGGTTGTATCTGGTCCCCCCAAAGGGGCGTCTCTCATGTGATTGGGTTGCGTCCCTCGGGGGTGACCTTGGATGTTGTCGGGCTCCCGTCCCGGCGGCGTCGCCTCCGGGTACGGCCTCGCGGCCTGTCTCCGTTTCGACTAGCACGAAGTCCATGGACGAGTCCCTACAGACGGCGCCAATGTTCGGTAGGTCGGTTACCGGACGGTTCGGGTTGAAGTCCTGGGTGATGGTAGGGGCTCGTCAAGTCACGGATTGCCAATCAAGGGTGCGCGAGGTCCCGGGTACTTCGTCTGAAGGGGGGTGCCACCTGCAAAGACACTCCGACGCTCTTGTCAGAATACGTGCAGGCAGAATGAAGGTGGTGTAGGGACGTGACCGCTCTTGTCAGTAAATGTGCAGGCGAAAGGTGTGATGTGATATATGACGTACCTTGGGGGAAGAGTAAATCTTCCCCTTATATACTGTCAGAAGCAGGCCCAAGGAGGACAGGCCCACTTTCTCAGGGACGTTATCCCACAGCCGTGTATGAGCTGTCCGGGACGCGTGTCCGGGTTGGTTGTGGAGCGCGTGCCCGGGTCAGGTGAAGCTCGGGTCGGGCCGACCCGTGGGAAGTTTGGGCCAGGCCGTAACAGATATGATCCCACTCCACTATGGGTTTTTACTTGACGATAATTTTGGTGTTCTTGCCAAAAGGACTAATTCAGCAATTTTGAATGGGGTGTGAATTCCGGTCATCAGTGTCCCAAACCAACTCAAGAGAGGAGATCTCAAACCAGTCGGTAGGGGCTGGTTGGACTTCATTAGGCGTTCTATACTGCCCACTAGCAACCGCTCTGAGTTCACTATCAAAAGAGCAGTGATGATTCATTGCATTATGCTGGGGAATGAAGTGGAGATTCATCATCTGATTTCTTGTGAGATCTACACAATTGCAAATAAGAACTCCACTGAAGCCAAATTGGCTTACACAAGCTTAATCTCTCTGCTATGTAAAGATGCTGAGGTGAAGATGGGAGTAGATGAGTACATTCCAGTCGAGCACCCAATCACCAAGAGGTCAATGGAAGGACAACAAGTGCAAGATAACCCATCAAAAGGAGGGCGCAGAAGTTCCTCTCAGAAATTCCTCAGATTGACTACTAGACCCGCCTAGAAGCATCTGTCACCAAGCTGCAAGAAGCTATGGATCAACTTAAGGAAGAATAGCGAAATCAAAATAGCATGCTCTGCAAACTGCTCAAGGAGCAAGAAAAGCAAGGCCGTGAGCTACAAGATCTGAAGCGCCAGAAGCTCTCCCTTGAAGAGCCAGGCGCCCCACAACTTGAAGGAGTACTTGCCTCCCCTAATGCAGGTTGTTGAGTCCTAACTCTGTGATAACTTTTGTTATTAGAGATCTATTTTAAGAGTTATCTATTTTTATGTTTTTTTTATTTTCTGTTTTCTATTATTATTGGTCTACTTTTATGTTTATTTTAAGTCTTATTTTTAATTCATGATTAATAAAATTTAGAGTCTATACCTTAAAGCTATGAATATCCTATGAATCCTTCACCTTTTGTTTAACTATTTTGATGTGGTGACAATACCTTTTGTTTTCTGAATGAATGCTTGAACAGTGCATATTTTTGAATTTGTTGTTTATGAATGTTAAAAAATTGTTGGCTCTTGAAAGAATAATGAAAAAGGAGAAATGTTATTGATAATCTGAAAAATCATAAAATTGATTCTTGAAGCAAGAAAAAGCAGTGAAAAAAATGGAAAAAAAGAAAAAAAAAAGCAAGCAGAAAAAACCAATAGCCCTTAAAACCAAAAGGCAAGGGTAAAAAGGATCCAAGGTTTTGAGCATTAATGAATAGGAGGGCCCAAGGAAACAAAATCCAGGCCTAAGCGACTAAATCAAGTTGTCCCTAACCATGTGCTTGTGTCATGAAGGTCCAAGTAAAAAGCTTGAGACTGAGTGGTTGAAGTCGTGATCCAAAGCAAAAAGAGTGTGCTTAAGAACTCTGGACACCTCTAACTGGGGACTTTAGCAAAGCTAAGTCACAATCTGAGACGGTTCACCCAGTTATGTGTCTGTGGCATTTATGTATACGGTGGTAATACTGGAAAACAAAGTGCTTAGGGTCACGGCCAAGACTCATAAAGTAACTATGTTCAAGAATCAACATACTGAACTAAGATATCAATAACACTATCCGAATTCTGAGTTCCTATAGATACCAATCATTCTGAGTTTCAAAGGATAAAGTGAGATGCCAAAACTGTTCAGAAGCAAAAAGCTACTAGTCCTGCTTATCTAATTGGAACTAAGTTTCATTGGTATTTTGAAATTTATAGTATATTCTCTTCTTTTTATCCTATTTGATTTTTAGTTGCTTGGGGACAAGCAACAATTTAAGTTTGGTGTTGTGATGAGCGGATAATTTATACGCTTTTTAGCATTGTTTTTAGGTAGTTTTTAATAGGATTTAGCTACTTTTTAGTATATTTTTATTAGTTTTTAAGAAAAATTCACATTTCTGGACTTTACTATGAGTTTGTGTGTTTTTCTGTGATTTCAGGTATTTTCTGGCTGAAATTGAGGGACCTGAGTAAAAATTTGATTTAGAGGCTGAAAAAAATTGAGGGACCTGAGCAAAAATCTAATTCAGAGGGTGATTCAGGTATTTGCTCAAGATTTGGTAGTGCAAACTGGCGTTTAAACGCCAGCTCCTTACCCTTTTCTGGCATTAAACGCCAGAACTGGCATAAAAGTTGGAGTTAAATGCCCAAACTGGCACAAAAGCTGGAGTTCAATGCCAGGAATAGCCTATGCACGTGGAAGCTTCAGTGCTCAGCCCAAACACACACCAAGTGGGCCCCGAAAGTAGATTTCTGCACTATCTATCTTAGCTTACTCATTTTCTGTAAACCTAGGTCACTGGTTCATTATAAAAACCACTTTTAGAGATTCATTTTGTACCTAATGACATTTTTTACATCTGAATTTTATATCTTCTACGGCATGAGTCTCTAAATTCCATGGTTGGGGGTGAGGAGCTCTGCTGTGTCTTAATGGATTAATGCAATTACTACTATTTTCCATTCAATCACGCTTGTTTCTATTCTAAGATATTCACTCGCACTTCAACATGATGAATGTGATGATCCGTGACACTCATCATCATTCTCAACCTATGAACGCGTGCCTGACAACCACATCCGTTCTACCATAGATTGAGTGTGTATCTCTTGGGTTCTTGGTTTACGAGTTCGATTGCATCTCCTGACAACAGAGCATTTAAATCTGTGAGACCAGAGTCTTCGTGGTATAAGCTAGAATCAACTGGCAGCATTCTTGAGATCCGGAAAGTCTAAACCTTGTCTGTGGTATTCCAAGTAGGATCTGGGAAGGGATGATTGTGACGAGCTTCAAACTCATGAATGTTGGGCGCAGTGACAATGTGCAAAAGGATCAATGGATCCTATTCCAACATAAGTGAGAACCGACAGATGATTAGCCATGCGGTGACAGTGCATTTGGACCATTTTCACTTAGAGGACGGATGGTAGCCATTGATAATGGTGATCCACCAACATATAGCTTGCCATGGAATGAGCCTTGCGTGCATGAAGAAGAAGATAGTAGGAAAGCCGAGATTCAGAAGACCGAGCATCTCCAAAACCCCAACCTATTCTCTATTACTGCATAACAAGTATTATTTAATCCATGTTCTTTTACTCATTCCAATTAAAACTGAGAATTATTATTAGCATCCTGACTAAGTTTTACAAAATAACCATAGCCTGCTTTAAACCAACAATCTCCGTGGGATCGACCCTTACTCACGTAAGGTATTACTTGGACGACCCAGTGCACTTGCTGGTTAGTTGTGCGGAATTGCAAAAGTGTGATTGTGATTTCGTGCACCAAGGAGAGATCAAGACAGGGGACAATAGCTTAATCTTCTCCCCCCTTGAGGTCATTCCTCTTAACAAACTGGAAGAAGAGGAAGAAAGTGAAGAACAACATGTCAAGCTAATGACACTAAAAGAGCACTTGTTGGGAGGCAACCCAACCTTAGGTAACATTTCATTCCTTTGTTTTGTTTATTTTCTCTGCCTGTTTTGTTTAAATTTCAATAAATTGGCATATGATTACACTCTAAGTTTGGTGTTGCCCTGCAACAATTTATTTTCAATCTTTCTGGATGATTGCATCAAATCAAAAATGAAAGTATCACACTGGGATTCTAAGTTGGTATGCCACTTATTTTCTATGCAATTTATTCAGCAACGCCACTTGTCTGCATAATCATAATGCCTCTGCAGTTTTGTCTTTCTTTTGGTTTGACTGTTTTATTTTCCTCTTTGCTTTAGTCATTTCTTTGTTTTTAATACTGTCTTTTATTTTGCTCCCTAACTATTTTTGTTAAAAACCTTACCAAGAGATCCTTATTAATGATAAATTCTTCCCTTGGTAATTGTATTTAACATATAACAGTTTTCTTTGTTTAGTTTTAGTTCAAATATATTGACATGTGATAGCATTCTAATTTTGGTGTTGCTATGCAACAAAATTTGCTACCAATCTTTACTGGATACTTGTATCAATTCCAAGTGGAATTGTCCCACTAAGTTTGGTGTGCCACTTATCTTTTATGCAATGTATCATGCACACCCTGGTTATTTTTGCAATCACAATGTCTCTGTTTCCTGTGCCTTCACTGTTATTTTTCGTTTTGCTTGCTTAAACACATGTAATACTAACATTTTTATTGTGTAAGACATTCATGGTCTATTTTAGACCCCATCACCATTGTTCTAATTATTGCTTGAGGATGAGTAAGCATTCTGAGTTTGGTATGGGAAGGGGGAAGAATAAGAGGAAAAGAACAACAGTAGAGAAGATGAATTACAAGGTGGTAAAGTTCCTTTTCCTCTCATTTATTTCTAGCACAGTAAATTGCATGATTGTCTTTATCTTCTCTGTATGCATGTGTGTATGAATAAGCATAGCCTGAATTCTGAATTTATAACATGTTGCTATGACATTATGACTACCATCTTGAGTTTTGTGAGTTCAAAGCAATAAAATATCATGATCATAAATAAACAAGGTCATTAAAGAAGAATTTAACATGAGCATACAAGTATTGGAAGGATGGTATGATTAACTGTTGCTCAATTGCATTAGATTTTATTTAATTGAAGTTTTCATCTAGGACATTTTGTGAAATTTTTGAAATCATGAAAACCTTGAAGAAGAAAATGTAATTAAGTCAAGAAAAGCAAAAAGGAAAAAATGAGAAATCTGAAGGCTCTGAGTACCAATGACAATCCATTTGTTAAATACTTGTGGTGTTTATGCATCAGGCAAAAAGCTTGAAAACAAAACACTTAGAGTCAAGGCTAGGCTCAAGCGCAAAAGCACTCCCTCAAAGCTCAAGGCTCTGAGCATCAATGATTAGAGAGTCAATTAAAGAAACAAATGAGCTTAATGAAGTCCTCTAATTAAATGCTTGTGGTGCTTATGTATCAAGTGGTAATACTTGAAAACAAAGCATTTAGAGTCGTAGCTTTATTACCAACTCATGGGGCAAAGCACCCAAAAGGAGAAGCTAATGAGAAAATCAAAAGCTTGTTTCAAGGAAGAAATATAAGGAAAAGATTTCATAAAATGAGCTAGATAGAAGCATCAATCATTTACATTTCTTTTGTGATTGTGGCATGCATAGAAAACTAGCCAACCATGAACATTAACTTGCTATTTTTCTCACCTTGGTTTGTCAAAACTTACTGCATGATTCTTTTCTTGCTTGGGGACAAGCAAGGTTTAAGTTTGGTGTTGTGACAACATGTGATCATGTCATGTTTTTCTATGCTTTTTCACACAAGAAATTTATGATTATTGCTTAAATATTGAATGTTTTTGTGCTTAAATAGTATATTTCTTTGATCTTTTGATTTTATAAACTGTGTAGGAAATAAGTAAAAAAATAAGAAAAAAAGCACAAAATAAGCTAAAAAGGAGAAAAGAGAAATTTTGGGCACATTTTGGAGATTGGACACACTTTGGAGCCTTAGGCC
Source organism: Arachis ipaensis (assembly GCF_000816755.2). Taxonomy (NCBI): domain Eukaryota; kingdom Viridiplantae; phylum Streptophyta; class Magnoliopsida; order Fabales; family Fabaceae; genus Arachis; species Arachis ipaensis. The sequence continues at coordinate 59,833,679 of NC_029787.2, read as the reverse complement.
ACGCTTTTAAAAGCGTGACCCATGACTAAATCAAGGAAGCGTGGTCTAATTTCACAATCAGCGCTCATTTACAAAAAGAACGCTACGTTCACTAAGCCAGCATTTTCGGGCAAGTTAAAATTTGAAGGCAAAGTTTTGCAAACGACGCGCACGCGTGCTTGACGTGCACGCGTCGATGGTGCACCCAGGATGAAGTACGCGCACGCGTGGCTGGCGCTGAAGCATGGAATTGGGATTTTGCTACCCACGCGCACGCGTACATGTTGTGCACGCGTGGGGTAGCAATCACTAAGCCAACGTAGCGCTCATTAAAAGAACGCTGCAAAGGACGCGTACGCGTAGGTGACGCGTACGCGTCGATGGGCAAAAATGCAAAAGCACGCGCACACATGACAGACGCGTACGTGTGGGTGCCCGAACGCTCCGTTCTCTAAATGAATGCTACGCTCTCCTGGAAGCTGCAACTCTGCTCAATTTGTCTGATTCCAAGCCCAATTGAAAATCCAAAGCAAGGAGAGTCCAATTGACATCACTCAAAGGCACAAGGATCATCAAGAATAGGAATTTTGTATTTAATTGTAATTTGTTTTCAATTTCAATTTTATTTGTAATTTAGGAATGCCTATAAAAAGGCTTTTGTTCTGTTAGGAAGGAGGGAGAGCACACAGTAGGAGTAGGAGTAGAATAGAGGCTCAGGCTAGAGGATTAGAGACTCCAGATCTCTCTTGGAGGATTAGAGACTCCAGAGAGCTTAGCATAGTTTGATACACTTTTATCCTTCTGTAAATTGTTACATTCTAGTATTAAATTCAGTTTTATTTCAAATTCTCTTCTGCACATTTACTTTCTGCAGCTTTACATTTGAGTTTGTTGTGATCTGAATTTACTTCTCATGCAATTTAATTCTTCTGCAATTTAATTGTTCTGAGTCTGATCTATTGCTTTCTTTAATTTTCCAGCAACCCATTCCGTTTACATTTGCTACAATTTACTTTTCTTGCTCTTTAAGAAACTGTCAATTTACTTTCTGCAATTTAAATTCCATGCAATTTACTTTCTGCTGCTCAATTTCACCCAATTCACTGCTGTCTGTTTGATTAGACTGACCACTCACTAAAGTTACTTGATCCATCAATCCCTGTGGGATCGACCTCACTCCTATGAGTTATTACTACTTGATGCGACCTGGTACACTTGCCGGTGAGTTTCTGTAGAAATCTAATTTTCACACATCATGAAGAAGCATAAAAGCATTCAAGAAAAAATCAAGCATTTGTGAAATTGGATAATTAATGGACATTGATTGATGCGGAAGTAAACTTGGTGAGCCAAATAGTATAGAGAGTTCACACATCACACAATGACACATATTGAAGTTGTTGCAACACCTAAGTGACATAGAGGTGGAAGACATGGAAGCTATGGAACTTAGAAAAAGAGATATAAGAGTTAAATTCAATCACATAGTAAGTGTAACAACCCTGATTTTCCAGTACGCGAGATCTTTTCTAAAGGCACGGATTTCTCCGGAAGATCAGTAAAGAGAACACCTCTTCTATATCAACAAGTATCTCGATACTCATTGTCATTATGTCATCCTTAAGCTAGAACCTTTTCTGAGGCAAGCTCGATAACGCGGTCACGAAGAACCTAGTTTTTGAACTGTATCGGTTGGCAGTTTTGATTCTGATTTTCGTAAATAGTCTCAGTTTGACAAACCAGACCCGATTTATGAGAGAAGAGAGATAATAGGATGATATTATCATTATATTAGTATTAGAAGCTTCTTGAATGATATTATAAGGTTACCTGATCAGTTTTAGTTAAAAACAGAAAACCGATTTAACCGGGTTCACAATTTACTGGTGCAGCTTAACACCAGCACTCTCTGATGACTTTAGCAATGCTAAGGCCTCATTATTCATGTTTTATTCTCATAATAAATATGTTACTAGTGTCATTTATGCTAGTAGCTCAGAAAATAATTTTTAGAGATGTTTTTGCAAGTGTTCACTAGTGAACGAACTAGGGTAACTTAGTTAGTACTTGAGTCGCGACTAGGGTTAGGTATTATATGAAAAGTTAAATTGTTTCAGTATAGACTTAATGAACCTATACTTGGGACAGACTAACTATTCATACCGAAATTTACATAAGCTTTAAATACACAAGTTAAGCAGAGAAATCAGAGCAGAATAAAGTAACACAGAGAACAGAGTAACCAGAGTAAAGTAAAGAGATAAAGAGAAAAAGAATAATATAGATACAGATGAAAAGAGTAATCAGAGAAGAGAAAAGGGATACAGATAACAGAGTAATTAAAATAGAGTAAAGAGATACAGAGAAAAGAGAAACCAGAACAGAGTAAAGAGATATAAAGAGAAGAGTATAAGAATAAAGAGTTAAGCATTGTAGCATGATGTTCGGTTGGATGTTCATTTGCTACTTTTCCATTGGCCCTAGAGGTCCTGTAGGCCCAAGTTCACATACAGTGAGTTGTTATTCCTGTAGGCCGAAGTTCACCTGCAGTGAATATCAATTGTGTATCTCGGGATGTTGCTCCTGTAGGCCGAAGTTCACCTACAGAGAGTTGTGATACCTGTAAGCCGAAGTTCATTTACAGGGGCGCTATTTCTGTAAGCCGAAGTTCACTTACAGAGGTGTTATTTCTGTAGGCCCAAGAGATGTGTTTATTCATTTGTTGCGTTAAGGAAACTCTAGATATACTTGTATGATCATCTACTGCAGAGAGGCAGTCAGATAGATAATGGTGTGATCACTGAGAATGCTTTCCTGCGGTACAGATCCATATTTTATTTCTGTAAGGCAGAGGGGTTATTTCCTGCTACAGAAGTACCGTGACCACCTGTTCCATTTCTGTAGTGGCAGAGGGGTTATTTCCTGTATACAGAAGGTGTGTCGGCTTACATCCCTACAGTGGCAGATGTGTTATTTCCTGCGTGTAGTGGACCCTGTGGTGGCAGAGGGGTTATTTCCTGTACACAGGGGTATAGCCAATAGGAAAGCCTTATCCAGACAGAGGTTGCTGGATAACGTCGGGAGCGGGTTAGTAACCGACAGATGAGCTCATTACCTGCACTAGGGCTAGACATGCATCATTCTTGTCTGCGCATCATTCTCTGTTGCATTCCTTTCTGTGTGTGGTTTATTTCTTTATGTTTGTCTGCTTGCATGCTATTTCTGTGTTTTATTGTATTCTTTTGTTTGTGTTCTACTTTCTATTGTCTCTACTTTCTCTTTCTATCTTTATCTTCTGTTTACTGCTTCGCTATATTATGTTATTTGTCTGCTAATCGACCCCAAGTAAATGAACGTCACTAATAACCCCGACCCTACTAAGAACTCCCCAGTTCTTACCCCTTCTCTCTCCCTTCCCCCTTCAGATGGAAGCATGAGTACCCTTCCGTAGTTTGCTGATGAATGTTCTGCAAAGAGGATTCCGCTTTAGGTAGTCTTTTGAGTCTAGGGTGAACTCTGTTACCTGTCTATATGTATATACTGTGAGGCCAGCCAATGTCTGCACCCTGCTTATCTACAAACTTTAGCCTAAGTCCTCCGTACGATGTTACTGTTATATGGCCACTCGATGAAGTACTTGAGAGACACTCTTTGATGACATAAGATCGTGCAGAGGAATAGTAGACGACCTTCCACCTTTTGATGACGTTCCACCTGACATGAGTTTTGAATACCTAGAACGTACTTTCCCTCGCTTTAGTAGTTTAGAGGGACTAGGTGAGTATAGAGTCTAGGCTAGCCTGGGTTTAGGTTAGGGACTTCTTGAATAGGTCAGGGCTTGGGATGTTGTATGTATATATATGTATATAGTTATTATCTAGCTATATCTAGGGGTGTTCTAACTAAAACTATATACTCTAATAAAGGCTGAATCACTGAATGTTGTTAACTACTTGAGATGTATTTATGTGTGGTTGTTTATAATTGTTTTATCTGTTATTATTTGTGAATTAAATATGAATAATACTGTTTGTTAATCCAAGCATTTTAAAAAAAAAGTACCTCGCAAATTAACTACGTTTTTAACAACGAATCAGGCTCATATGATAAATAACAGATAATAATTAGGAAGACAAGTTAGTAGCGCTCAGTTTCTAGTATGATCATGACGTACCAGAAATTGGGTCGTTACAGCAAGCATGGTCCACAAAGCTTAGAAAGCTCAAAAATATGTCACTAGGTAAGCTTTCGATCCAATTTCACAATTCCACAATCTCAATGCATGAAATAGGTGATGTGAATAAGAGCCAATCATGAATAAGAAACACCTAGAAAAAAATGCATTGATAATGTACAATTGCCTAACAATAGATGATGAATGCATGGTGGCCAAAACGTGCAATTCAAAGAGTTAAGATGCATGAAGGCAATGTAACAAGTACTTGGTATTCAAAAACATTAAGTATGAAAAGTTTCGAACCAAGTAACCGAATATAACCTCCACAAAGCATATAAACAAAATTGATGTTAAGATAACATCCTATTAGCAATTAGCAGCAGTAAACAGTAACAAAATTAGTAATCCAACACTTATAATGGAAAACAAAAATTAGACAAAAATTAAATTAACTAACTAACAAAAAAAATGGTTTTATATGGTGTTTGGTAATATTGGATGAGGAGTAGGACAAGAGAAGAGGATAGAAGAAGGAAAGAAATGGAAATAAGAGAAGAAAAGAAGTGTAGTGAAGGAATGGCGTCCACGCGTATGCGTATGTCACGCGAAAATGGTAAAATGGAAGCGACGCGTACGCATGAGGCACACGTGCGCGTCGATGGGTTATTTCGAGAGCGACGCGTACGCGTGAGTTCACTTGCGCGAAAGGCACAAAACGCGCACAATGCAGGCACAACTCTCGGAAAAATGGATGAGAAATAGAAATATGCAATCCACGCGTTCGCGTGGATGACGCGTGCGCGTGGATGGTTGAAAATACTTGGATCATGCGTATGCATGAAGCATGCGTACGCGTGGGTTGATGCTCTATTTTTCAAGATTTTTCATGTTTTTGCACCAAACCAAGCATTCCAAACCTCCAAACAGCTACCAAAACATCATAAAACGTTATTTAACCTACTAGACTCCCAATTAAACTTAACTAACTAAACAGAACATGAAATTAAACCTAAATTACCAATATTTACTAAGAGGAAAAAGGGAAAGATGTTACCATGGTGGGGTGTCTCCCACCTAGCACTTTTGTTTATTGTCCTTAAGTTGGACTTATGGGGAGCTCCTCATCAAGGTGTCTTATGCTTGAATCCATCCTTGAACATCCACCAATGCTTGGACTTCCATTGTGCTTCATCATTCAAAGTTAATAACTCTAAGCTTTAATGGAGTTCTTCACAAACCATGGGCTCCCAAAGTTGATCCACACCTTGTAAACCGGGATCCCATACTTTGTTCTCACACCCGTCTTCAATTTGATCACTTTAATCCTGTCCGGGTGGTAAGAAAGCCGAATTCTCATGAAGGCACCAAACGATCCTCCTAGACCCATTCAATTGAGCACTACACCAATCCATGCTCTTTAATTTTGAGCTTCCAACCATAATGAGCCTAGACTTACAATGCCAACCACTAAACATTCTCCTCTTACGCTTGATTCCACAAAGCGCCCTAAGTTGACCATCCGTTTCAAGAATACCATATTCAAGTGGGATAATAAAGCTAAGAGTTAGAAGTTTTACCCACTCAAATGAAGGAGTAGATGACAACCTAGGTGGAGGAGTTCCCAACGGTCTTGACAAAGCACGCTCTACTCTCATCCATCCTCTTCTAGAGGTTTCCACAACTTGGCACGGTGCTTCAAGCTCTACCTCTTGCCAAGCATCCTCAAGTTCATATTCTTCTTCACCAAATTCTTCTGTCTCTTCCCCTTCACTCAAATCATAAATAGGAGGTTTAGTGAAATCTACCTCCTCATCAATTCCAAGCACAGTAGGGAAGGACTCATCAAGCTCAAAAGGATCATATGTTGATGCGGAATCATCATAGATAGGAGGGCTTGTTGCTTGTACCACTTCTTCTACTTCTCCAATCACATTGTGCCTTAGAGGTTGTGCACTCTCCTCCTTAACACCAATTTCACACTTTATGGGAGAAGGTTCCTCCACTTGGGATTTCTCTATGTACTCAACATATCCTAAATACCCAACCACTACTTCCTCTTGTTCAATAATCTCTACCTCCTCCTCTTGTTGTATTTCTTGCTTTAACTCCTCTTCTTCACCTTGGAGCTCTAAAATCACCTCTTCGCTAAGCTCTTTGGTTGCTTCTCCACATTTAATAATGGGAGTGCCTTGATCGCATAGGCTTAGCTGGGATGAGACCTTGTTGCTAAAGGCTTCTGCTATGATAGCCATCTTGGCTTCTAGCTCCTTGAACGCTTCTTCATGATGCGTACACCCAGCTAGAAGTTCTTGTTGCTCTCGCATTAGATTTTCCGATGAAGGTGGTGGTGGAAGAGAGGGTTCATTGTTTGAGGGATAGGCATTGTATTTGGAAGGTGGTTCATATTGGTGAAAGTCTTGAGGTGGTGTATATGGAATTTGTGGTTCTTGGGAGTATTGGTGTTGGAATGGTGGTGGCTCTAGATATGGTTCATATGGTGGTTGGTATGGTGTGTATGAGTTAGAATTATGTGGAGGTGAATAGTGGTATGAGGCTTGTGAGTATGGTGGAGGGCTATAGTGAGGAGGGGGTTCATATGTATGTGGTGGTTGTGGTTGACAATCGCAATAAGGGTCATCATAGATATTACATTGGTATGCATTAGGATTTGGATTGTACCCATAAGAATCTGAAGAGTAATCATGTTGGGGTGGTGCTTGAACGGCTTGGATGGCATAAAATGCCTTTTGGTCCTTGCGCATCTCCATGAGGAGAGTAGTCATGTCCCCAATCACTCTTGCCAAACTCGATTCGGAAGGAGGTTATTGGCAAGAAAGTTGTCCATAAGCTTGGGGCTCCTCCCACCTTTGATTTCCAAATCCTTGATGCACATCCTCATTGAAGCTTCCATTTCCTACAACATAGTTTGAATCACACTCATAGCCATAGAACTATGCATTATCATCAAAGGACAAAAAGAAGGACACTAAAGCCACAGATGGTGATAGCAGAGAAGAAGCAACTAGAAGACACCACCAAGAGGTTGTATTGTTACTTAATTTCATCCGCTTTGAAATGTTCTAAATTGGAAGTCTGAATGTACCCATGTTAATAGTCAATTGGTAGTTTAAGTCATTTTGCATTTTGTTGTGTTTAGTTTTGCAATAACTATGCTAGTCTAGGTGTGTGTGTTTTCACTTTCACTTGTTAAATGCTTGTTTTGTCCCCTGAGTCTTTTCGATTTGAATAAAAGAAATGTTTGAACAAGAAGTGGAATAATTCCTTTTTAGCAAGAAGTGAAATAACAGTAAGTGGTGGTATATATGTTTGATTGTGTAGTAGCTCACTTATAATGAATAAAAGGATAGATTGTTCCCCCTTTAGTGTAGATTAGCTTGCTGTCTATGAACCTTAGCAAAAACGAATCCTTGGATGAAAGAAAAACAAATAGAAAGAAAGAAAAGAAAAGCCAAAAGTGGGAACAAAAATAGAAGAAAGCAAAGAATAAGGCTAGACACCAATAGCTTGGACCTTAGAACATATGTCTGTGGTGTCTTTTTACTAGGATCTGCTTGGATGATTAGGTTCTGTGGAGTGCTTTAACACTTGGTAACTTGGGGTAACTAACCCGGGATTATCAACCGAAAATCCATTATCAAGAGCAACTTAGTTACAAGACACTTAGTAACCCAAAGAGGTGTTGGGCACCAATGTCTTAAGAGGAATTGTGAGCCAAGTGTCTGTAGTGAATATATGTTGAGTACAAATAAGCTAAAGAAGCTACTACAATACATGACACTGAGCTAAAGTTTACAGAAAAAGAAAATAAAGAAAAGCAATTACCAAGGATGAGTGAATAATAAGAGGTCATAGCAGTGTGTTAATTGATGCTTAAAGGAAACAGTCTATGCTTAAAGATCAATAAAAAGTGAGCTACTGCATTATCTGCATAAAACCCCATGAGCTACTAATAATGACTTGCTGATATGAACATCATCTTCTGTTTCATTCTTTCTTCCTAATAATTCAGTACTTGCTTAGAGACAAGCAAGATTTAAGTTTGGTGTTGTGATGCCAGGGCATCTTAGGCTATTTTCACTAGCCTTTTTCTTTATTTTTAATAGGTTTTATGCACTTTCTTGAGCTATAAGTAAGCAATTGGGTTATAAATTCATGTATGCCTAGATTCATTCAACCATGATTAATTTGATGCAATTTCATGAGAATTATGTTATAATTACTTGTATGCTAATAATGATAAGAATTCTCATGACTTTAGCAAGGCATTGATGCATATATTGGTTGATGATAGGTAACAGAAAGCCTGGAGGAAGGTTGAAGAAGGAGCCTGGAAAAGATCAAGAAGAAGCAACGTTGGTGGCCAAGTTGGACCACCAACATTGCCTTAAACGTTAGAAGAGAGGCAGAACAATTCTCTGCATGGGTTGCTAATGCTCACATTGGAGGGAGCATTGGACATCCAACGTTACCTAGAACGTTGTGATAAAATGTTCAATTCTGGAGCTGAATGATTTTTAAGCGACGCGTACGCATGAAAGAGCAAACAATTCTATACCCACGCGCAAGCATAAGTCACGCGCACGCGTGGAATCGCAAAATTGACCATCCACGCGTATGTGTGGGTCACGTGTACGCGTCACCAGACGAACATTGGAGTCCAACGTTGCCTCAAAAGCTAGCCTCCAACATCCACGATAGGGAGTCCAGAATTTGGATTTGAAAAACTTGAATCGACGCGTACGCGTCAGTGACGCGTAGGCGTGGATGGGAAAAATGGCAATGCAGGCATAAGCGTGGAGTATGCGCACGCGTGGATATGCCAACATTGGAGGGAACGTTGGAGGTCCAACGCTGAGGAAAATGCTCCCCTGCATGTTTTTAAAACTGGAAAATAAAATTTTTGCATCCTCGCGCACGCGTGCAGCACGCGCACGCGTGGATGAACATTTTTGCATCTTGTGCGCAAACATGCAAAGCACGCATACGCGTGAATAGCAGAACGTTGGCCTTCCAATATTGAGTCAAACGCCAATGACAACAAACTTATCAGGTTTTTCTGAAAGGCGTTTGAGTCAACGTTGGCCATCAAACGTTGACTCCAACGTGAAGCATCAGAATCTGAAATTCAAACAGATCTCTTCTCAACAGCAAGGGCAACTAGTTTGAGCCATTTCAACCCAATTTCATCAAGGCCAAAAGCCCAATTCAGAGATTGAAGATCAATGGAAGAGAGTATATAAATAGCTTAGAATTTAAGTTAGAAGGATCTTTTTTGGACTTTTACTTTCTACTGCACTTTTCATTTTTGTTGTTTCCATTTCCAGAATGTATCTTTCAATTTTAATTTCCATTTTTGAGAGCTATGAACAACTAAACCCCTTTTATTGGGTTAGGGAGCTCTGTATAAATTCAATGGATCAATACTAGTTTTTATTCTTCTTCTTTCTTCTCTCTTGATTTTACTAGAAAGCTTTCTTTCTTCATCCAATTGGATAGTTATATTGGGAAAGAAGCTATTCATACTTGGATATCTTCGGAACCTTGGAAGAGGAATGAGGAGATCATGCTAGAATTGCTTTCTCACATTGGATTAGATTGGGGTTTGGATGGATATAGTGACATGTAATCTTACCAATACTTTGATCTATGAATTTGTGTGGTATAATCAGTGACCAAACCTCATCTCTTCCCATGAACACTTAAATCAAGGAATTGGGCAATTGTTCATGCTTAGAGAGATTAGATTACCAAGGAATTGGGATCTAATCACTTAACATTACCAAGGAGATCAATGAATGCGTTGATTGAGGAAGAGATGAAAATGAATTTGATCCGGAGAATTATCACATCTCCTGACCCCAATGATTCCCCTTCTCTGATCTACCCATTCTGTTTACATTTCTACTCTTTAATTTCATGCTTCATCCCCATTCCCATTTAATTTCATGCAATTTAAGCTTCATTCATTTAATTTCCAGCAACTTACTTTCTGTCATTTAATTTCTTGCAATTTAAGTTTCCCGCCAAATTTACTTTTTGCAATCCCAATTAAATTCTGATTTCGCTCAACTAGCATAATTCTCTAATTAACATTGCTCAATCTACCAATCCCTGTGGGATTCGACCTCACTCTACAATGAGTTTTTACTTGACGACAATCTGGTGCACTTGTCGGAAGGAAATTCTTGAGAGATGGTTTCCGGGCGAATCAGTCTTTGGTCTTGGCTCTGGTTTTGATGGTTTCCCCACCCAAAGTTTGGGTGGTTCTTCCAACCAGGATTGTAGGTTTTGGAGTGTGGGTCATGAGATTGTCTTGATGAGTTTCCAATATAATTAGCTGATGCCAGGGCATTTTGGCCAGTTTCACTGACCTTTTCTTTATGGTTTTAAGGTAGTTTCATGCATTTTCTTAGAAAATAAGCAAGTTTTGGGTAAATATTCACTTACATCTTGATTCAACCAAACATTGTGAATTTTACATGATTTCATGAGAATTATGCATGAATTAAAGGATAAATTAAATGATGCATGTCTCATAACTTGGATTAGAGCTTTGATGCACTTTATTGCTTGATTTCAGCATAAAGGAAGCAAGGAAGAACCACGTTAGTAGCCACGTTAATGAGAAAAGTGATAGCCATTAATGCCTTCGTGAGCCATCATAGCCCACGTTAGTTGCCACGTTAACTATGTTAACGTGGAAACTAACGTGGAAGAGAAGTAGAACTCCAACGTTAGTGGTAAAAGTAAGTACCACTAACGCTCCAAAGTGGCAATTGTCCACGTTAAGAGTCACGTTAATTCAATTAACGTGAACTCTAACGTGGAAGAGGAAGATGAAGCCAACGTTAGTGACACTCACCTTTGTCACTAACGTTGGACCAAGCTCATAAGGGCCACGTTAAGAGCCACGTTAACTCAGTTAACGTGGACTCTAACGTGGGGAAGCAAAGAATGGCCAACGTTAGTGACACTCACCTTTGTCACTAACGTTGGACTAAGCCACTTTGAGCCACGTTAGTTGCCACGTTAACTCAGTTAACGTGGAAGCTAACGTGAAGGAGAGAATGATGAGCCAATGTTAGTGACACTCACCTTTGTCACTAATGTTGGGGATGGCTACCAATACCACGTTAGAGGCCACGTTAACGTAATTAACGTGAACTCTAACGTAGAAAAGGGGCGTTTTGGAGCGTTAGTGACAAAGGTAAGTGTCACTAACGCTCTCGAGGCTAAAGTGTGCTCACGTTAAGAGCCACGTTAGTTATACTAACGTGAACTTGATGCCAGGGCATTTTGGACAGTTTCACTGACCTTTTTTTTACTGTTTTTAAGGTAGTTTCATGCATTTTCTTAGAAAATAAGCTAGTTTTGGGTAGATATTCACTTACATCTTGATTCAAGCATACATTGTGCATTTTACATGATTTCATGAGAATTTTGCATGAATTATATGACAAATTGGATGATGCATGACTCATGACTTGGACAAAAAGAATCATGTTAGCAGTCACGTTAGTCCCACTAACGTGGAATGGGTGCTAACTTGCAAAGTAAATGAGAAAGGTAATCACCAATAACGCCCTCGAAGCCATCATAAGCCCACATTAAGAGTCACGTTAACTAAGTTAACGTGAACGCTAACGTGGAAGAAGACAACAAGGCCAACGTTAGTGACACTCTCCTTTGTCACTAACGTTGGACCAAGCTCATAATTAGCCACGTTAGTTGCCACATTAACTTAGTTAACGTGGACTCTAACGTTAAGAAGCAAAAGAGAAGCCAACGTTAGTGACATTCACCTTTGTCACTAACGTTGGCCAAGCCTCCATAAGCCACGTTAACTCCCACGTTAACTAAGTTAACGTGGAAGCTAACGTAGAGAGAGCAATTGATAGCTAACGTTAGTGACACTTACCTTTGTCACTAAGGTTGGGGTGAACCACCAAGAGCCACCATGAGCAACGTTAACTCCCACATTAACTTAGTTAACATGGAAGCTAACGTGGATAAAGAGATGATTAGCCAACATTAGTGACACTCACCTTTGTCACTAACGTTGGGAATGGCTAGCATTACTATGTTAGAAGCCATGTTAACCTAGTTAACGTGGACTCTAACGTGGGAAAGGGGCACATTGGAAAGTTATGACAAAGGTAAGTGTCACTAACGTTCTCGAAGAATTGGCACTGCTACGTTAGAAGCCACGTTAACCTAGTTAACGTGGGCTCTAACGTAGGGACAAGGGAGGACTCTCCACGTTATTGGGAAAGGTAAGTCCCAATAACGTGTGCGAAGGACCAAGAAGCAACGTTAGTGGTCACGTTAGTGCCACTAACGTTGAAGTCAACGTGATCATATTTGGGTTAGGAACGTTAGTGAAAAAGGTGATTCTCACTAATGTTCTCGAACCCACACTTTCACTTAACGTTGACACCACTAACGTCCTGAGTCAAAGTCCCTGCCTACTTCACCTTTTCTCTCTGCAAGCAAAGCTAAGCCCAATGAGAAGGATAACTGCTTCAAACTCAAGATTCAGAGGCCCATACCCAAGACTTGAAGAGCCAACTAGAAGATGAGAAGAGTAGTATATTAGGAGTAGCTTTGAATTAGTTAGGGAGTTGGAAACTTTAGGGAGCCTTTGGCATAGAACTACTCTCTGTATTTTACTTTCTCTGGGTTTAAGATTCTGCAATTTACTTTCCGCCATTTACATTCATCTCTTCATTTCTAGCATTTACTGTTTATACTATTTACTCTCCCGCCATTTAATTTTCTGCAAATCTCAAATCAAATTCTGGTTTGCTCAACTAGAACATTCCTCTAATTAAAGTTGCTTGATCAATCAATCTCTGTGGGATTTGACCTCACTCTATTGTGAGTTTTTACTTGACGACAAATTCGGTACACTTACCGAAGAAAATTTTTTGAGAGAAAAGTTTTGTGCGTATCAAGTTTATGGCGCCGTTGCCTGGGATTGATTTTGAATCAACAATGATTAAATTGGAGCATAACTAGATTGAGCATTTTTCTTTTGTTTTATTTAAATTTTTGTTGAGTTAATTCGCTTTCAGTTTTAGTTAATTTCTTCCCTTCCCCCTACTTTTTCGTTTATTTTTTTTTTAGTTATTTACAATTCAGTTCACTAACCCACTAACTGTTTGATATATTGCATCACTCACACTAACAGTAATTCTAACAGAATACTTTCTGGATCTGTTTCCTTGCTTGTACCTTGTTGGTTGTATAACAGGGAGGAGAAGAGGGGCTTCAACTTCCTTTGATTCTGAACTTGAGAGGACCTTCGTTAGATTTAGGAGGGAAGCAAGAGGAAAAGGAGTAGTGGGTGCTGAGGAAGAGGAAGAGTACTTTGAACTAGACATGGAGAAGAATATGGAGAACATTCATGAAGAAGAGGCTCACAACCATGGCAGAGAAGGTCTAGCAAATCATGCTGGGCAAGAGAGAAGAGTTCTAGGCTCCTACATCAACCCAAATCCAGGAAACTGTGGGAGTAGCATTCAAAAGCCAACCATACATGCCAACAACTTTGAACTAAAACCACAGCTCATCACCCTTGTTCAGAACAACTGTTCATTCGGAGGAGGCGTCCCAGAAGACCCCAATCAACATCTAACCACCTTCCTGAGGATATGTGATGAGCAGATAATTTATACTCTTTTTGGCATTGTTTTTAGTATGTTTTTAGTAGGATCTAGTTACTTTTAGGGATGTTTTTATTAGTTTTTATGTTAAATTCACATTTCTGGACTTTACTATGAGTTTGTGTGTTTTTTTGTGATTTCAAGTATTTTCTGGCTGAAATTGAGGGACTTGAGCAAAAATCAGATTCAGAGGTTGAAGAAGGACTGCTGATGCTGTTGGATTCTGACCTTCCTGCACTCAAAGTGGATTTTCTGGAGCTACAGAACTCAAAATGGCGCGCTTCCAATTGCGTTGGAAAGTAGACATCCAGGGCTTTCCAGCAATATGTAATAGTTTATACTTTGGCTGCGTTTAGAGGACGCAAAAGGGCGTTGAACGCCAGTTCTATTCTGCAGTCTAGAGTTAAACGCCAGAAACACGTCATAAACCAGAGTTGAACACCAGAAACACGTTACAACTTGGCGTTCATCTCCAAAAGGAGCCTCTGCACGTTGAAAGGATAGGATGCAGCCATTGACCACGGTGATGCCTCCAGATGATTAGCCATGCAATGACAGCGCATCGGATCATTTTCACAGAGAGGATGAAAAGTAGCCATTGACAATGGTGATGTCCTTACATAAAGCCAGCCATAGAAAGGAATAGGACTGATTGGATGAAGACAGCAGGAAAGCAGAAGTTCAGAGGGACGAAAGAATCTCTATACCTTTATCTGAAATTCTCACCAATGATATACATAAGTATTTCTATTTTTATTTTCTGTCTATTTATTATTTATTTTCGAAAACTCCATAATCAATTATTATCCGCCTGACTGAGATTTACAAGATGACCATAGCTTGCTTCATACCAACAATCTCCGTGGGATCGACCATTACTCACGTAAGGTTTTATTACTTGGACGACCCAGTGCACTTGCTGGTTAGTTGTATCGAAGTTGTGAATGAAAAACAATTTATTAAGACGTGCGTACAGAGTTTTTGGCGCCGTTGCCTGAGATCACAATTTCGTGCACCAAGTTTTTGGCGCCGTTGGGACAACTAACGGTTCATCGTGTTGCTCAGATTTGGTAATTTTCTTTTTATTTTAAAATAAAAAAAAATATTTTCAAAAATTTTTCAAAAATTTTTCCTTTATTTTCGAAAAAAAATTATAAATCTTTTCAAAAATATATTGTTCTTCAGAATTTTTAAGAATAAATTCTAGAGTTTCATGAAGCATGTTGAAGCCTGACTGGCTGTAAAGCCATGTCTAAATTCATTTAGACTGGGGCTTCCAACCCAACATTATCAAGAGCAAGCTAGTTGTTGCTAATCCATCTGCTGTTGTTCCTGATCCACTTGATTTACATGCTAAAGCTTGACTGGCTATTAAGCCATGTCTAACCCTCAGATTGGAGCTTTAGACTAAGAGTGCAAAATTCCTGGAATTCATATTAAAAATTTTGGAATCCTTATTTTTCTTTTTCACAAATAATTTTCGAAAAATCCAAAAAAAATCATAAAATCATAAAAACCAAAAACATTTTGTGTTTCTTGTTTGAGTCTTGAGTCAAATTTTAAGTTTGGTGTCAATTGCATACTCATCTTGCATTTTTGGAAAATTGCATTCATGCATTGCATTCATCATAATCTTCAAGTTTTTCTTGATAACCCTTCTTGATTGATCTTCATATTATATGGTTTTGCGTTGCATGTTGTTTTTCATATGCATTCTTGCATTCATAGTGTCTGAACATGAAAGATTTCTAAGTTTGGTGTCTTGCTGGTTTTTTTTGCATATAAAATTTTCAAAAATAAGTTCTTGATGTTCATCATGATCTTCAAAGTGTTCTTGGTGTTCATCTTGACATTCATAGCATTCTTTCATGCATTCATTGTTTTGATCCAAAATTTTCATGCATTGCATCATTTTCATGTTTTTCTCTTTCATCATTAAAAATTCAAAAATCAAAAAAAAAATATATCTTTCCTTTCTTCTCTCATAAATTTCGAAAATTTGGATCAACTTTTTAAAAAATTTTTAAAAATTCAATTGTTTCTTATGAGTCAAATCAAATTTTCAATTTAAAAATCTTATCTTTTTCAAAATCTTTTTCAAAAATCAAATCTTTTTCATTTTTCTTATTTATTTTCGAAAATTTTAAAAATATTTTTCAAAAATCTTTTTCTTAGTTTTATCTCTTAATTTTTGAAAATATCATCAACAATTAATGTTTTGATTCAAAAATTTCAAGTTTGTTATTTACTTGTTAAGAAAGATTCAAACTTTAAGTTCTAGAATCATATTTTGTGATTTCTTGTGAATCAAGTCATTAATTGTGATTTTAAAAATCAAATCTTTTTCAAAACTGATTTCAGTCATATCTTTTCAAAAATATCTTCTTATCTTATCTTTTTCAAAAATTTGATTTTCAAATATCTTTTCTAACTTCTTATCTTCTTATCTTTTCAAAAATTGATTTTCAAAATTTGTTTCAACTAACTAACTAACTTTTTGTTTGTTTCTTATCTTTTTCAAAACTACCTAACTAACTCTCTCTCTCTAATTTTCGAAAATATCTTCCCTCTTTTTCAAAAATTCTTTTTAATTAACTAATTGTTTCAAATTTTAATTTTAATTTTCGAAAATCACTAACCATTTTTCAAAAATAATTTTCAAAATTCCTCTTTCTCTCTCATCTCCTTCTATTTATTTATTCATCTACTAACACTTCTCTCCCATCCAAAAATTCGAACACTACCTCCCTCTCTGTGTTCGATTTTTTTTTTCTTCCCTTCTTTACGTTACATTCTTTTCTTCTTCTACTCACACAGGGGAACCTCTATACCTGGGTAAAAAGGATCCCTATTATTATTATTTTTCTGTTCCCTCTTTTTCATATGAGCATGAGCAAGGACAAGAATATTCTTGTTGAAGCAGATCCAGAACCTGAAAGGACTCTGAAGAGGAAACTAAGAGAAGCTAAATTACAACAATCCAGCAAGCACCTTTCAGAAATTTTCGAACAAAAAGAGGAGATGGCAACCGAAAATAATAATAATGCAAGGAGGATGCTTGGTGATTTTACTGCACCTAATTCTAATTTACATGGAAGAAGCATCTCCATCCCCACCATTGGAGCAAACAATTTTGAGCTGAAACCTCAATTAGTTTCTCTGATGCAGCAGAACTACAAGTTCCATGGACTTCCATCTGAAGATCCTTTTCAGTTCTTAACTGAATTCTTGCAGATCTGTGATACTGTTAAGACTAATGGAGTAGATCCTGAAGTCTACAGGCTTATGCTTTTCCCGTTTACTGTAAGAGACAGAGCTAGAGTGTGGTTGGACTCTCAGCCCAAAGATAGCCTGAACTCTTGGGATAAGCTGGTCACGGCTTTCTTAGCCAAGTTCTTTCCTCCTCAAAAGTTGAGCAAGCTTAGAGTGGATGTTCAAACCTTCAGACAAAAAGAAGGTGAATCCCTTTATGAAGCTTGGGAGAGATACAAGCAACTGACCAAAAAGTGTCCTTCTGACATGCTTTCAGAATGGACCATCCTGGATATATTCTATGATGGTCTGTCTGAATTAGCTAAGATGTCATTGGATACTTCTGCAGGTGGATCCATTCACCTAAAGAAAATGCCTGCAGAAGCTCAAGAACTCATTGACATGGTTGCTAATAACCAGTTCATGTACACTTCTGAGAGGAATCCTGTAAGTAATGGGACGCCTCAAAAGAAGGGAGTTCTTGAAATTGATACTCTGAATGCCATGCTGGCTCAGAATAAAATATTGACTCAGTAAGTCAATATGATTTCTCAGAGTCTGAATGGAATGCAAGCTGCATCCAACAGTACTCAAGAGGCATCTTCTGAAGAAGAAGCTTATGATCCTGAGAACCCTACAATAATATAGGTGAATTACATGGGTGAACCATATGGAAACACCTATAACCCCTCATGGAGAAATCACCCAAATCTCTCATGGAAGGATCAACAAAAGCCTCAACAAGGTTTTAATAATGGTGAAAGAAACAGGTTTAGCAATAGCAAGCCTTTTCCATCATCCACTCAGCAACAGACAGAGAACTCTGAACAAAATACCTCTAATTTAGCAAACTTAGTCTCTGATCTATCTAAGGCCACTGTGAGTTTCATGAATGAAACAAGGTCCTCCATTAGAAATTTGGAAGCACAAGTGGGCCAGCTGAGTAAAAGAATCACTGAAACCCCTCCTAGTACTCTCCCAAGCAATACAGAAGAGAATCCAAAAGGAGAGTGCAAGGCCATTGAATTAATTACCATGGCCGAACCTGTAAGGGAGGTTGAGGACGTGAATCCCAGTGAGGAAGACCTCCTGGGATGTCCAGTGTTCAATAAGGAGTTTCCCTCTGAGGAACCAAAGGAATCTGAGGCCCATCTAGAGACCATAGAGATTCCATTGAACCTCCTTATGCCCTTCATAAGCTCTGATGAGTATTCTTCTTCTGAAGAGAATGAGGATGTCACTGAAGAGTAAGTTGCCAAGTACCTTGGTGCAATCATGAAGCTGAATGCCAATTTATTTGGTAAAGAGACTTGAGGAGATGAACCTCCCCTGTTCACCAATGAACTAAATGCATTGGATCAACTGAGATTGCCTCAGAAGAAACAGGATCCTGGAAAGTTCCTAATACCTTGTACCATAGGCACCATAACCTTTGAGAAGGCTCTATGTGACCTTGGGTCAGGGATAAACCTCATGCCACTCTCTGTAATGGAGAAACTGGGAATCTTTGAGGTACAAGCTGCTAAAATCTCGTTAGAGATGGCAAACAATTCAAGAAAACAGGCTTATGGACAAGTAGAGGACGTGTTAGTAAAGGTTGCAGGCCTTTACATCCCTGCTGATTTCATAATCCTGGATACTGGGAAGGATGAGGATGAATCCATCATTCTTGGAAGATCCTTCCTAGCCACAGCAAGAGCTGTGATTGATGTTAACAAAGGTGAACTAGTCCTTCAATTGAATGAGGTCTCCCTTGAGTTTAAAACTCAAGGACATCCTTCTATAAACATGGAAAAGAGGCGCAGTAAGCTTCTTCCACTGCAGAGTCAACTAGAGCCCCCACAGTCAAACTCTAAGTTTGGTGTTGGGAGGCCACAACCAAACTCTAAGTTTGGTGTTGAACTCCCATATCTAAACTCTAAGTTTGGTGTTGGGAAGTCTCAACAATGCTCTGAACATCTGTGAGGCTCCATGAGAGCCCACTGTCAAGCTATTGACATTAAAGAAGTGCTTGTTGGGAGGCAACCCAATTTTTATTTAATTATATTTTTTATTAATTATATGTCTTCATAGGTTCATGATCATGTGGAGTCACAAAAACAACTGGAAAAATTGAAGAAAAATTAAAAACAGGATTAAAAACAGCACACCCTGGAGGAGGAGTTCACTGGCGTTCAAACACCAGTAAGGAGCATCTGGCTGGCGTTCAACGCCAGAACAGAGCATGGATCTGGCGCTGAACGCCAGAAACAAGCATAGAACTGGCGTTCAACGCCAGAAATATGCTGCATCTGGGCGTTGAACGCCCAGAACAAGCATCAGTTCGGCGTTTAAATGCCAGAATTGCATACAAAGGCATTTTACATGCCTAATTGGTGCAGGGATGTAAATCCTTGACACCTCAAGATCTGTGGACCTCACAGGATCATCTCAGGATCTGTGGACCCCACAGAATCCCCACCTTCCCTCCTCATAATCCTAGATTCTTCCACATCTTCTTCTTCATCTATTCTTTCTTCTCTTGCTCAAGGGCAAGCAAAATTCTAAGTTTGGTGTGGTAAAAGCATAAGCTTTTTGTTTTTCCATAACCATTGATGGTACCTAAGGCCAGAGAAACCTCAAAAAAAAAAAAGAGAAAAAGAAGAGAAAAGGGAAGATAAAAGCTTCCATAGCTCAGTGGTAAAACATTTGACTGCAAATCAAGAGATCCCTGAGATACCTCAGGGGATACATTTTCCCCCACACAATTATTGGGAGCAACTAAGGATAGGAGCACCAAAATCACTAGGGATCAAGCAACAAAAACAAGGAAGAGACATAGAAGAGCTCAAGGACATCATTGGTTCCTCAAGAAAGAAACGCCACCATCACTAAGGTGGACTCATTCCTTGTTCTTAAATTTTCTGTTTTTTGTTTTCTTATGTTAAATGTTTATCTATATTTGTGTCTTTATTACATGATCATTAGTGTCTAAGTGTCTATGCCTTAGACTAGTGAATATGAATCCATCACCTCTCTTAAATGAAAAATATTTTAATTCAAAAGAACAAGAAGTACATGAGTTTCAAATTTATCCTTGAACTTAGTTTAATTAT
>NC_029787.2:59754216-59813448 GCF_000816755.2 Arachis ipaensis | reverse complement strand
TGCGTGAAGGTGTCAAGTGAAAACTTGAGACTGAGCGGTTAAAGTCAAGGTCCAAAGCAAAAGAAGAGTGTGCTTAAGAACTCTGGACACCTCTAATCGGGGACTTTAGCAAAGCTGAGTCACAATCTGAAAAGGTTCACCCAATTATGTGTCTGTGGCATTTATGTATCCAGTGGTAATACTGGAAAACAAAGTGCTTAGGGCCACGGCCAAGACTCATAAAGTAGCTGTGTTCAAGAATCAACATACTGAACTAGGAGAATTAATAACACTATCTGAACTCTGAGTTCCTATAGATGCCAATCATTCTAAACTTCAATGGATAAAGTGAGATGCCAAAACTATTCAAGAGGCAAAAAGCTACAAGTCTCGCTCATCTGATTGGAGCTATGTTTCATTGATAGTTTGGAATTTATAGTATATTCTCTTCTTTTTTTCCTATTTGATTTTCAGTTGCTTGGGGACAAGCAACAATTTAAATTTGGTGTTGTGATGAGCGGATAATTTATACGCTTTTTGGCATTGTTTTTAGTATGTTTTTAGTAGGATCTAGTTACTTTTAGGGATGTTTTTATTAGTTTTTATATTAAATTCACATTTCTGGACTTTACTATGAGTTTGTGTGTTTTTCTGTGATTTCAGGTATTTTCTGGCTGAAATTGAGGGACTTGAGCAAAAATCAGATTCAGAGGTTGAAGAAGGACTACTGATGCTGTTGGATTCTGATCTCCCTGCACTCAAAGTGGATTTTCTGGATCTACAGAACTCAAAATGGCGCGCTTCTAATTGCGTTGGAAAGTAGACATCCAGGGCTTTCCAGCAATATATAATAGTCTATACTTTGGCCGAGTTTAGATGACGCAAAAGGGCGTTGAACGCCAGTTCTACGCTGCAGTCTGGAGTTAAACGCCAGAAACACGTCACGAACCAGAGTTGAACGTCAAAAACACGTTACAACTTGACGTTCAACTCCAAAAGGAGCCTCTGCACGTGGAAAGCTAAAGCTCAGCCCAAGCACACACCAAAGTGGGCCCTGGAAGTGGATTTCTGCATTTAAACTTAATTCTGTAAACCCTAGTAACTAGTTTTGTATAAATAGGACTGTTTACTATTGTATTTGGCATCTTGGGACGTCTAGTTCTTAGATCATGGGGGCTGGCCATTCGGCCATGCCTGAACCTTTCACTTATGTATTTTTCAACGGTAGAGTTTCTACACTCTATAGATTAAGGTGTGGAGTTCTGCTGTTCCTCATGAATTAATGCAAAGTACTACTGTTTTTCTATTCAATTCAACTTATTCCGCTTCTAAGATATTCATTCGTGCTTCAATATGAATGTGATGAACGTGACAATCATCATCATTCCCCCACGAATGCGTGCCTGACAACCACTTCCGTTCCACCTTAGATTGAATGATTATCTCTTGGATCTCTTAATCAGAATCTTTGTGGTGTAAGTTAGATTCCGGAAAGTCTTAACCTTGTCTGTGGTATTCCGAGTAGGATTCTGGGATTGAATGACTGTGACGAACTTCAAACTCACGAGTGCTGGGCATAGTGACAGACGCAAAAGGAGGGTGAATCCTATTCCAGTATGATCGAGAACCTCAGATGATTAGCCGTGCCGTGACAGAGCATTTGGACCATTTTCACAAGAGGATAGGATGCAGCCATTGACCACGGTGATGCCTCCAGATGATTAGCCTTGAAGTGACAGCGCATCGGATCATTTTCACCGAGAGGATAAAAAGTAGCCATTGACAATGGTGATGTCCTTACATAAAGCCAGCCATAGAAAGGAGTAGGACTGATTGGATGAAGACAGCAGGAAAGCAGAAGTTCAGAGGGACAAAAGCATCTCTATACCTTTATCTGAAATTCTCACCAATGATATACATAAGTATTTCTATTTTTATTTTCTGTCTATTTATTATTTATTTTCAAAAACTCCATAATCAATTATTATCCGCCTGACTGAGATTTACAAGATGACCATAGCTTGCTTCATACCAACAATCTCCGTGGGATCGATCCTTACTCACGTAAGGTTTTATTACTTGGATGACCCAGTGCACTTGCTGGTTAGTTGTATCGAAGTTGTGAATGAAAAACAATTTATTAAGACGTGCGTACAGAGTTTTTGGCGCCGTTACCTGAGATCAAAATTTTGTGCACCAATATGCGATACTGTGAAGTCTAATGGTGTTCATCCTGACACCTATAGACTACTTCTGTTCCCTTTCTCACTCAAGGATAAGGCATCTAAATGGCTGGAATCCTTCCCTAAGGAGAGTTTGACAACCTAGAAAGAGAACAAGGAACCATAATGAACAACTCAGCTTTAATGTCTTCAAACTCTCACAAGAAACAGAGGAACCAAGGACGAATCACAGTGAGATATTGAATGAAGAAACAAGCACTGAACAAGGCAAACAGCAATTGCCACAGCTCAAAGAAAATCAGGAGGAACCCAAACCACCAGAATCATATGAGACCAGTAACCACATTTCCATAGAGGAGGAGGTCACAAAGAGTAAGACAATATCACAAGGAACAAAGAAGAAGGTACCAAGGAGGTAGAGGAACAAGAAGATCCCTACCGAGGACTTCTCTCCAGGGGATAAATTGATCTCAGCTTACTTGCCAGATATCCCCCCTGATCTCCCCACTGTACCATCTCAGTTACCTAAGGTCTTCACTATCAACAGAGTTCTCTCCTTGGAACATGTAGAGATCATTGATACAACCACTGGATATAGGTTTACTGCCAGAGGAGAAGACATGAAGCATTATCAACCTCCCTGATGAAGGAGAAACGTCAAGCTAGTGACGCTAAAGAAGCGCTTCATGGGAGGCAACCCATGTTTTATATGGTTTTAGAAAATAGTGAATAAGTCAATATTCATGAATCCCAACCCAAAGTTGACAAACACTTGGTGAAATCCTTATTAGGCAGTATATAGTGAAGAATAAGTTTGGTGTTCAAAGCATGCCGAGAGAGCATGAATGCAAACCAGAGCATGCTAATCTCGGTGCCTTGAACAAAACTTTTTCATCACAGTGCTACAAACTAAGTTTGGTGTCACCCAAGGTGCCACCAATGTGTATATAAGGATACACAGTTAGTTAGTTAGTTGGTGTTCATGAATAAATAATCCACTTCGTTTTCTTTATTATTCTAGCCAAAAAGTTTAATTTCTCAATGATATTAATTTTTCTTATTTTTTATAGGAAAAGGGAAAGGAGCATTGAAGGGGATTGATTGGACAATTAAATGAGGAAGGTTCGGACACCACAAGAGGAGGGTACTACACACGTGCATCAAGGAGGGATGCATTGGAAAATGTTGCCATGCAACATTGAAAAGAATGAGACCCTTGAAGACCGAACCAAGCCCCCTCATAAAGACGATGATCCTTGTGCCCATCCCCTATAAAACCCCATCCGTCCATCCAACAACCACCACATCAATCCATACCCTTCATTCCCTCATCATTTCCCTATATAAGTGAGTCCTAGTCCGTACTTTCCCTTCACACTCAAACCCCCATTCTCCACACTTCACACTTTCGCATCCAAATCACACCTTGTCCTAACCAACCAAATTCCTCATCTATCCGTACCTTCCACTCTCTTCACACAGCAACTCAAATTCATGGCAGCATCAAGCTCCAAGAGGCAAAAGAGGAAGGAACCAGTGGAGAGCATTCCTTTCGACGAGAAGAGATTCAAAACTGCGTTCCATGAACTCGAATTCGAACGGGTTAAGCTCAAGAAGATACTGCCTGAGTTAACATTCCAAATTGACGAGGAGGAGTGCCCACAGATTCAAGAGAAGATTGAACAAAGGGGTTGGCAAAGACTTACGAACCCAGAGCGGAAGATTAATTCAAACCTCATCAAAGAGTTTTATACAAATGTGGTCAGAGAAGACAAAACCAAGGCTCCCACCTTCAAAAGTTACGTAAGAGGAAAAGAGGTGGACTTTAGCCCCAATGCTATAACAAGGACTCTTCAGTTGAAATCACCACATTTTAATGAGCTTGGTTATCAAGCAAGAGTAAGTAAGAGCCCTGATGATGATGAACTCGAACAAATCGTGAATGACATATGTGTTATAGCAGCTGACTGGGAGAGGTATGCGTATCGGAGACCCCGATTCATCAAGAGAGGAGACCTCAGCCTAGAAGCCAAGGGATGGTTCGAACTCGTGAGGAGGTCTATCCTCCCAGCCGCAAACAATTCTGAGGTCAACGTCACTCGAGCTACTATGGTACATTGCCTAGTACGGGGTGGAGATATCAACGTGCATGAACTGATAGCTAAAGAAATTCAAGAGTCAGCTGAGAAGATTGATTCGGGTGCCAGGCTTTGGTACCCCAGCACCATCCTCAGACTGTGCACGAAGGCCAGGGTTGTCTTCGAGGATAGCAACCCAGATTGGTTAAATCCTGGGAGGCTAATTACCTTTCAGCGTCTAACTTATACGACGCCTGCTCAGCAACAAAGAAGGCCTCAAATAGGGAAATGAAATCCAAAAGAAGGACCTCACCAAGAAGAGTCTCATCAGGAAAAATATCAACAAGAAGAACATCATGACCCAACCAACTTGAATATGAATCACTTTCTAAGAGCCATTGAAGATTTGGGGATGAGACATATGGAAGGACAAGAACAAATACTACGCCTTCAGTCCAACTGGATGAACCAACAAGAGGAGTGGCAGAAACAACAAATGGAGCAGCAACAGGAACACAACTCCCAACTCACTCAAGCCATCCACCAAGTTACTGAGAGGCAAGAACGTCAAGATAAGCACTTGCAAGAACTCAACCAGCGGCAAATAGCTCAGATGAAAGCATTCAATGAGTTCAATGTACTTAATGAAGGACGGCAACTACATAGGGAGGAGTTCAACGTAAACACTCAAGCCAAGTTGAACTACATGTCTAGTCATATGCATCATCTACACTATGCTATCCCCACATATGATGAGGTCCAAAAAGATTTTGTAGAACAAGAAGAAAGGAAGGTGAAACAGCAGAAGGAAACACTAAAGAAGAAGATGGAAGATGGTGGTTTCTGGAAGAAGTTGATTGGAAAAAGCAAAGGGAGTGGGAGTACGAGCACTCAAGAGGGACACAAAGAGGACAAAAAAGGAGGGGAGCATGGGCATCCACATGAGTAAAAGGTGGTGGAGTTCCTTCTTTGGTCCATCTTTTTCTATGCTTTAAATAAGGAAGACCTTGTATGAAATAGAACATGCTTCCATGTTAATTTGAACCTTTTTCAATTCTGTCTTTTAAAATTTTTGTTGATTAGGGCTGTATTTTCTAGTCTGAATGTCATTACTGCATCATTTCCTTACTTAATTATATGCTTGTCCTTTTGAATCAAATGAAAAGAGAATGAGTATTTTATAAAAGACCAGAGTGGAGTTCATACTATGGAGTAAGTTCCTGAGTTTGTGGTGTGGTCATAAGTTAGCTAAGTTGGTTCAACCACAAGGTGGGAAGACAACTATCTGTCATGAATCATATGCTTGAACACACTCCATGAGACTAGCTAAATAACAAGATCCTAATAAGAAAAAGGGAAAGAACAATCAAAGTTGAAGAATAAAAGAAAAATAGCAAGAAAAGAGGCTAGGCACCAAGGGTTTGAGTCTTGAGGGATGTGTCTGTGGTGTTCCTGTACCAAGGATCTGCTTGGATTTCTAAGCTCTCAGGGGTGCTTTATCACTTGGTAACTTGGGTTAACTAACCCGGGATTATCAGCTGAAAGTCCACTATTAAGAGCAATCTTTGCTACAGAACATTTAGTAACCCAAAGAGGTGCTGGACACCAAGACCTCAAGGAAAGAAAATAAACAATCCATGTGCCTGTGGTGTGTATGTATGGGGGAGAGACTTGAGGAAGTAAGTCCTTAGGGGTGCTTCAACACCTAGCACCTTGAACCAACTGGTTCGGGAGTGTTGGCTGAAAGCTTATTCTAAAGAGTTGCCCCCTTACAGAGCACTTAGCCTAAGAACACAAATAAGCCCTAAAATGACAACAAAAAGATCAATGAATAAAAGTCTCATGGGATGCAATCAAGTGAGTATTCTAGAACATGATAAAGGTCTGAAAGCCAGTGAAAGAATGAACCTAAGTTGCTATGCATGAAACAACCATAAAACCAGGAACATGACTTCCACAAGAATGACTCATTTCTCTTGGCATTCCATTCATCATTCTCTTGTTCCAGTACTTGCTTAGGGACAAGCAAGATTTAAGTTCGGTGTTGTGATGCCAGGGCATTTTGGCCAGTTTCACTGACCTTTTCTTTACTGTTTTTAAGGTAGTTTCATGCATTTTCTTAGAAAATAAGATACTTTTGGGTAGATATTCACCTACATCTTGATTCAAGCATACATTGTGCACTTTACATGATTTCATGAGAATTTTGCATGAATTATATGACAAATTGGATGATGCATGACTCATGACTTGGACTAGAACTTTGATGCACTTTGTTGCTTGATTTCAGGACAAAGGAAGCAAAGAAGAACCACGTTAGTAGTCACGTTAGTCCCACTAACGTGACCTCTAACGTGGAATGGGTGCTAACTTGCAAAGTTAATGAGAAAGGTAATCGCCAATAACGCCCTCGAAGCCATCATTAGCCCACGTTAAGAGTCACGTTAACTAAGTTAACGTGAACTCTAACGTGGAAGAAGACAACAAGGCCAATGTTAGTGACACTCTCCTTTGTCACTAACGTTGGACCAAGCTCATAAGTGGCCACGTTAAGAGCCACGTTAACTTAGTTAACGTGGAAGCTAACGTGGATAAAGAGATAATGAGCCAACGTTAATGACACTCACCTTTGTCACTAACGTTAAAGGGAACACCTCTGCTATATCATCAAGCATCTCAATCCTCATTATCATTATGTCATCCTTAAGCTAGAACCTCCTTTGAGGCAAGCTCGATAATGCAATCGCGAAGAACCTAGTTTTTGAACCGTATCGGTTGGCAGTTTTGATTCTGATTTTCGTAAATAGTCTCTGTTTGACGAACCGGACTCGAATCATGAGATGAGAGAGATAATAGTATAATATTATCATTATATTAGTATTAGAAAATGCTTGAATGACATTATAAGGTTATCTGGTCTGTTTTTGTTAAAAACAGAAAATCGGTTTAACCGGGTTTACGGTTTACTGGTGCACCTTAGCACCAGCACTCTCTGATGAATTTAGCAATGCTAAGGCCTCATTATAAATGTTCTATTATCATAATAAATATGTTACTAGTGTCATTTATGCTAGTAGCTCAGAAAATAATTTTTAGAGATGTTTTTACGAGAGTTCCAATACACCTAGTTTTAGTAGTTGTACACCAGAGATATTTTAATATTATTTTAATCCACCTCCAAGCCAACCAATCACAACTCACCTTACACCCCCAAGACCTCCAAGGCTGTCTCATTATATGAAAAGTTAAACTGTTTCAGTATAGACTTAATGAATCTATACTTGGGACAGACTAACTATTCATACCAAAATTTACATAAGCTTTAAATACATACGTTAAATAGAGAAATTAGAGCAGAGTAGAGAGATACAGAGAAAAGAAAAACCAGAACAGAGTAAAGAGATATAAAGAGAAGAGTATAAGAATAAAGAGTTAAGCCTTGTAGCATGATGTTCGGTTGGATGTTCATCTGCTGCTTTTCCATTGGCCCTAGAGGTCCTGTAGGCCCAAGTTCACCTACAGTGAGTTGTTATTCCTGTAGGCCGAAGTTCACCTGCAGTGAATATCAATTGTGTATCTCAGGGTGTTGCTCCTGTATGCCGAAGTTTACCTACAGAGAGTTGTGATACCTGTAAGCCGAAGTTCACTTACAGGGGCGCTATTTCTGTAAGCCGAAGTTCACTTACAGAGGTGTTATTTCTGTAGGCCCAAGAGATGTGTTTATTCATTTGTTGCGTTAAGGCAACTCTAGATATACTTGTATAATCATCTGCTGCAGAGAGGCAGTCAGATAGATAATGGTGTGATCACTGAGAACGCTTTCCTGCGGTACAGATCCATATTTTATTTCTGTAAGGCAGAGGGCTTATTTCCTGCTACAGAAGTACCGTGACCACCTGTTCCATTTCTGTAGTGGCAGAGGGGTTATTTCCTGTATACAGAAGGTGTGTCGGCTTACATCCCTGCAGTGGCAGATGTGTTATTTCCTGCGTGCAGTGGACCCTGTGGTGGCAGAGGGGTTATTTCTTGTACACAGGGGTATAGCCAATAGGAAAGCCTTATCCAGACAGAGGTTGCTGGGTTACGTCGGGAGCGGGTAGAAACCGACAAATGAGCTCATTACCTGCACTAGGACTAGACATGCATCATTCTTGTCTGAATAGATAGGTAGACAAGTTGGTAGCGCTCAGTTTCTAGTATGATCATGACGTACCAGAAATTGGGTCGTTACATTAACTCCCATGTTAACTTAGTTAACGTGGAAGCTAACGTGGAGAGAGCAATTGATAGCCAACGTTAGTGACACTTACCTTTGTCACTAACGTTGGGGTGAACCACCAAGAGCCACCATGAGCAACGTTAACTCCCACGTTAACTTAGTTAATGTAGAAGCTAACGTGGATAAAGAGATGATGAGCCAACGTTAGTGACACTCACCTTTGTCACTAACGTTGGGGATGGCTAGCATTACTACGTTAGAAGCCATGTTAACCTAGTTAACGTGGACTCTAACGTAGGAAAGGGGCACATTGGAACGTTAGTGACAAAGGTAAGTGTCACTAACGTTCTCGAAGAATTGGCACTTCTACGTTAGAAGCCACGTTAACCTAGTTAACGTTGGCTCTAACGTAGGGACAAGGGAGGACTCTCCACGTTATTGGGAAAGGTAAGTCCCAATAACGTGTGCGAAGGACCAAGAGGCAACGTTAGTGGTCACGTTAGTGCCACTAACGTTGAAGTCAACGTGATCATATTTGGGTTAGGAACGTTAGTGAAAAAGGTGATTGTCACTAACGTTCTCGAACCTACACTTTCACTTAACGTTGACACCACTAACGTCCTGAGTCAAAGTCCCTGCCTACTTCACGTTTTCTCTCTGCAAGCAAAGCTAAGCCCAATGAAAAGGATAACTGCTTCAAACTCAAGATTCAGAGGCCCATACACAAGACTTGAAGAACCAACTAGAAGATGAGAAGAGTAGTATATATAGGAGTAGCTTTGAATTAGTTAGGGAGTTGGAAACTTTAGGGAGCCTTTGGCATAGAACTACTCTCTGTATTTTACTTTCTCTGCACATCTAGTTTTATTTTCATCATGTATTCTCCATCTTGGTTTTCATTTTCCAGAGCTATGAACAACTAAACCCCTTTCATTGGGTTAGGGAGCTCTGTTGTAATTTGATGGATCAATATTAGTTTTCATTCTCCTTCTTCTATCTTTTCTCTTGATTTTACTAGAAAGCTTTCGATCTTTATCCAATTGGGTAGTTATCTTGGAAAAGAAGCTATTCATACTTGGATCTCTTCTGAACCTTGAAAGAGGAATGAAGAGATCATGCTAGAAATGCTTTCTCATGCTGGACCAAATTATGTTTGGATGGATATGTGACTATAATCCTACCAACACTTGATTTGGGAAATGCATGTGGTATAATCAGTGACCATACTTCATCTCTTCTCATGAGCAATTGACCAAGGAATTGGCTATTGATCAAGATTTGAGAGATTGAATTACCAAGAAATTGGAATTTGATCACTTAAGATTGCCAAGGAGATCAATGAATGCATTGATTGAGGAAGAGATGAAAATGAACTTAATCCGGAGAATGCAACATCAACTGAGCCCAATGAACTCCCCATTTCTGATCTTATCCATTCTCTTTAATTTCTGCCATTTACTTTTATGAGCAATTACCCCATTCCCGTTTAAGATTCTGCAATTTACTTTCTGCCATTTACATTCAGCTCTTTATTTCTAGTATTTACTATTTCTGCTATTTACTCTCCCGCCATTTAATTTTCTAAAAATCTCAAATCAAATTCTGGTTCGCTCAACTAGAACATTCCTCTAATTAAAGTTTCTTGATCAATCAATCTTTGTGGGATTCGACCTCACTCTATTGTAAGTTTTTACTTGACGACAAATTCGGTTCACTTGCCGAAGAAAATTTGTTGAGAGACAAGTTTTGTGCGTATCAGAACTCTAACGTGAGAAAGGGGGACTCTCAACGTTATTGAAAAAGGTGAACCCCAATAACGCGTGCGAAGGACCAAGAGGCAACGTTAGTGGTCACGTTGGTGCCACTAACGTTGAAGTTAATGTGGACCATTCTTGGGTTAGGAACGTTAGTGAAAAAGGTGATTGTCACTAACGTTCTCGAACCCACACTTTCACTTAACGTTAACGGCACTAACGTCCTAAGATAAAGTCCATGCCTACTTCACACTCTCTCTCTACAAGTAAACCTGAGCCCACTGAAGAAGATAACTGCTTCAACTCAAGATCCAAAGGACCATATCCAAGACTTGAAGAGCCAACTAGAAGATCAGAAGAATAGTATAAATAGGGAGAGTTTTGAACTAGAAAAGAGCTTTTTGGCACTATTAGAATTACTCTTTGTATTTTACTTTCTCTGCACTTCTAGTTTAACTTTTAGAATGTACTCTCCATCTTTGCTTTCCATTCCCAGAGCTATGAACAACTAAACCCCTTTCATTGGGTTAGGGAGCTCTGTTGTAATTTGATGGATCAATAATAGTTTTCATTATTCTTCTTCTTTTTTTTCTCTTGATTTTACTAGAAAGCTTTCAATCTTCATCCAATTGAGTAGTTATCTTAGAAAAGAAGCTATTCATACTTGGATCTCTTCTGAACCTTGGAAAAAGGATGAAGAGATCATGCTAGAAATGCTTTCTCATGTTGGACCAAATTGGGGTTTGGGCGGATATGGTGACATATAATTCTCCCAATACTTTGATTTGGAAATACATGTGGTATAATCAATGACCACACTTCATCTCTTCTCATGAGCAATTAGACCAAGGAATTGGCTATTGATCTGATTTGAGAGATTGAATTATCAAGGAATTGGAATTCAATCACTTAAGATTGCCAAGGAGATCAATGAATGCATTGATTGAGGAAGAGATGAAAATAAACTTGATCCGGAGAATGCAAAATCTCCTAAGCCCAATGAATTCCCCATTTCTGATCTTACCCATTCTCTTTACTATATGTCATTTACTTTCATGCTAAACTTCCCTTCCCCATTTAAGATTCTGCAATTTACTTCCCATCATTTATTTTCTGCTATTTACTTTCCCGCCATTTAATTTTCTGCAATTCTCAACTCACTTTCTGCTTAGCTCAACTAGAACATTTTTCCAATTAAAGTTGCTTGACCAATCAATCCCTGTGGGATTCGACCTCACTCTACTGTGAGTTTTTACTTGACGACAATTCGGTATACTTGGCCGAGGGAGATTTGTTAAGGGACAAGTTTCCGTGCATCATTAGCCTGCTCCCAATCTCCTCCTTCTTCTGCATTGAACTCCTCTTGGGCTGTTGGTGGTTGAGTATTGATTGCTACAACTTGGTTCTTCTCCATCTGCTTGGTGAGGTCAGCCAATTCCTTAGCAATCGTCTTGTTCTGAGCCATAATTGCGTCCATGTTGTTTAGCTCCATCACTCCTCTATTGTTGCTTCTTTCAGAGGCACAGGAATATTCATTATTAGCCACTGTTTCAATGACATCAATAGCCTCTTCAATGGTTTTCTTCTTGTTGAGAGAGCCTCCAGAAGAATGGTCTAGAGCCTTTTTTGACTCATATGATAGCCCCTCATAGAAGATATGTAGTTGCAGCCACTCATTGAACATATCTGGGGGACACTTCCTTGTCAAGTCTTTATATCTTTCTCATGCTTCATAAAGGGTCACCCCATCTTGTTGTCTGAATGTTTGAATCTCTGTTCTCAGCCTATTGACTCTTTGTGGAGGATAGAACCTTGCCAAGAACTTGTTTACCACATCTTCCCAAGTTATGAGGCTCTCTTTAGGGAATGACTCTAGCCACTTAGATGCCTTGTCCCTGAGAGAGAATGGGAACAAGAGCAATCTATAGGTGTCAGGATGAACACCATTGGACTTTACAGTATCACAAGTTCTTAGGAATGTGGTCAAATGTTGATTAGGGTCTTCTTGGGCACTTCCTCCGAATGAACAATTGTTTTGGACAAGAGTAATGAGCTATGGCTTCAACTCGAAGTTATTGGCATGAATGGTTGGTTTGAGAATGATGCTCTCACAATTCCCAGGGTTGGGGTTAATGTAGGAGCCTAACACCCTTCTCTCTTGTTTAGCATAGTTGGATGCACCTTCTCTGGCATGATTATGCACCTCTTCAACATGATGATTCTCCATATCATCCTCTATGTTCATGTCTAAATCATCCTCTTCTTCTTCTGCACCAACAACCTTCTTTCCTCTTGATTCCCTCCTTAATCTAAGGAGGGTTCTCTCGGGTTCACTGTCAAAGGATGTTGAAGTCTTTGCTCGTCTACCTGTCATGCACTCAACAAAACAGGCAAACAGTAAGTGGAAAACTCACAGTTAATGAAAAAAATATGGTTAGAGAAATTAATCAAACAGTTAGTGGAGTTAGTGAATTAGTTAAGCTGGAAAGTAAAAGAATAAAGAAAAATAACTGAAAGTGCAAAAAGAAATAACTGTAAACAACAAAAGAAAAGAAAGATGCTCAATCTAGTTATCCTCCAATTTAATCATTGTCAATAAAAAATCAATCCCCGGCAACGGCGCCATAAACTTGATGCACGAAAACTTGTCTCTCAACAAATTTTCACTGGCAGGTGCACCGGATTGTCGTCAAGTAAAAACTCACAATAGAGGGAGGTCGAATCCCACAGGGATTGATTATTGATCAACTTTAATTAGAGGAATGTTCTAGTTGAACTGAGTTAAATTTGAATCTGGATGTGCAGAAAATTTAATGGCGAGAAAAGTAAATTGCAAAGAATATAAATGACTGAATGTAAATTGCAAGGTGTAAAAAAGCAGTAATTAAAGTGCAGAAAAATAAATGGGAATGGGGTGGTTAAGCATAAAAGTAAATAACAGAAATTAAAGAGAATGGGAAGATTAGAGATGGGGAGTTCATTGGGCTCAGGAGATATTGTATTCATCGGATCAAGTTCATTCTCATCTCTTCCTCAATCCATGTAACTCATTGATCTCTTGGCAATCTTAGGTGATTGAATTCCAATTCCTTGGAAATTCATTATCTCTAAGCTTGAACAATTTCCCAATTCCTTGATCTAATTGCTCATGGGAAGAGATGAAGTATGGTCACTGATTATACCACATGTATTTCCAAATCAAAGTATTGGTAGGATTACATGTCACTATATCCATCCAACCCCCAATCCGGTCCAACATGAGAAAGCATTTCTAGCATGATTTCCTCATCCCTTTTCCAAGGCTCAAAGGAAATCCATGTATGAGTAGCTTCTTTCTACTCAATTGAATGAAGATCGAAAGCTTTCTAGTAAATCAAAGAAAAAGGAAAGAAGAAGATGAATGAAAACTATATTTGATCCATTGAATTACAATAGAGCTCCCAAACCCAATGAAATGGGTTTAATTGTTCATAGCTCTGAGAATGGAAAGTGAAATGAAAAAGTACATTGAAAGTAAACTAAAATTTGTAGAGAAAGTAAAATTGGGCAGAGTTGCAGTACTCAGTGTGTAAGCCCCCTTTTCTAACTTAAACTCTAAGCTATTTATACACTTTCTGCATTTAGTCTTCAAGTACTTGGACTGGGCCCTTTTGCCTGTGTTAAAGCTAGTTGGGAGTGGCCTTCAGTGACATTGATGAGGACGTTTAAAAGTTAACGTTCATACTCTTCCTGGGTGCCTTTTCGTATTGAGATTGGGTTGACGTTGGAGTTTATGCTGGAGTTCAATGTTTGCCAAACAAGGCTGGGATGTTAGCGCTGAAGTTTAACCCAGCGTTTGACTCAACGTTGGACCTCACGTTGGAGTTCAACGTTTGTTCGTCCATGCGTATGCGTGACCTACGCGTGCGCGCCGATTGGCCAAAATGCACATGCACGCACACGCATCGTTGTACATTTTCCCAATCTCCAAAACTTGAAATATGTCGAGCACGTTAGAGGTAACGTTGGACCACCAACATTTCCTCCAATGTTGGCACCTCTGTACCCCCAACATTGGACCCATAGTTGGAGTCCAACTTTGCTTCCAACTATGGTCTCTTGAATTGAAGTTTGAGGCATAGTTGGAGTCCAACTTTGCCTCCAACTATGCACCTTTCTCTTGGCCAATGTTTGAGGTATAGCTGGAGTCCAACTTTGCCTCTAACTATGGTCTCCACCAACGTTGCTTCCCTTTGATCCTTTCCATGGCCCTTTTTTTGTTGCTTGTTTTCTCTCCCTTCCTTAACTTCCTTTTCACCTATCATCAATCAAACACTTGCATAAAAATTTGCTATAATTCACAAGAGATTTGCATCATTCAATCATCAAGCAAAATTTGCATAAAAACCTTATGACATGGCACATAAACAACCAAGTTTGATTAAATCAAGAGATGCATGAAGTTCTTATCTAAATACTTACTTATAGCTCAAGAAAGAGCATAAAACCTAATGAAAACAAAAGAAAAAAGCTAGTGAAACTAGACTAAGATGCCTAGGCATCAATGGCGCCCTTGCCGGGGATTGATTTTGATTGACAATGATTAAATTAGAGGATAACTAGATTGAACACTTTTCTTTTCTTTTGTTGATTAGTTTTATTTCAGTTTGTTTTCTGCTATTCTCTGCAAATTAAGTTATTTTTCCCTATTTATTTACTTTCTAGCACACTAATCCACTAATTGTTTAATCAATTATACTAACCACTCTAACCATCATTTTCAACAAGAGTGAATCATTCCCTTGCATTTTCTTGTTTGTTTACTAAGTGTATGACAGGTAGAAGAGGAGGAGCCTCAACTTCTTTTGATAGTGAACCAGAGAGGACCTTCCTTAAACTAAGGAGGGAAGCAAGAGGTAAAGGTATAGTTGGTGAAGAAGAGTTAGAAGAAGATCTGGATGTTTCAATGAAGGAGGAAGCACATAATCATGTTGGAGAAGGTTCTGGTAATCATGTTGGGCAGGAGAGAAGAGTGCTAGGCTCTTACATCAATCCCAATCCTGGGAATTATGGGAGCAGCATCTTGAAACCTACCATACATGCTAACAATTTTGAGCTCAAACCACAGCTAATCTCCCTTGTTCAGAACAACTGTTCATTTGGAGGAAATGCTCAAGAAGATCCAAACCAATATTTAACCACATTCTTGAGAATTTGTGACACTATGAATGCCAATGGTGTACACCCTGACACCTATAAGAAGCAAAGTGGCTAGAGTCCTTTCCAAAGGAGAGTTTTACAACTTGGAAAGAGGTGGTGAATAAGTTATTGGAGAGATTCTACCCTCCCCAAAGAGTTAACAGGTTGAGGGCTGAGGTACAAACGTTTAGACAACAAGATGGAAAAACTCTCTATGAAGCATGGGAGAGATACAAGGAACTGACAAGAAAATACCCTCCGGACATGTTCAATGAATGGGTACAGGTGTACATTTTCTATGAAGGATTGTCACAAGAATCAAAGAAGGCCTTAGATCACTCTTCAGGTGGCTCTCTCAATAAGAAGAAGACAATTGAAGAGGCAATAGACATCATAGAAACCGTGGCCAACAATGAATACTTCTATGCCTCTGATAGAAACTCAAGAAAAGGAGTGATGGAGTTGAGTCATATGGATGCATTGCTAGCTCAAAAGAAGTTGATTACCAAACAATTGGCTGACCTCACCAAGCAGATGGAGAGGAACCAAGTTACAGCAGTCAATACTCAACCACCAGCTCAAGAAGAGGTGAATGCAGAGGAAGGAGGTGATGGGTAGCAAGCCAATTATATTGGAAACTCATCAAGACAACCATACGATCCACACTCCAAAACCTACAATCCTGGTTGGAAGAACCACCCAAACTTTGGGTGGGGAAACCAGCAAAACCAGGACCAAGATCATAGACCTCAGAACTCCAACCATTACAACGATTCCACTTACTAACACTCCAACCAAAGACCATCTCAAGCCCCACACAACAACTCCTTCCAGCCTCCATATCAAGCACAAAATGGCCATCCCCAACCTCCAAATTCCAACCTACCATCCTCATCTGAGGATAGATTATCCTGGATTGAGGCCTTGCTTGGAGACCTTTGTAAGGAATTTCAAGACAACAGAGCATTCAAAGAGGAAGTAAGGTCTAACATGAAGAACCATGGAGATGCCATCAAGAAGCTTGAATCCCAAGTAGGATTTCTTTCTCAACAGATCCCTAAATCCACTGACAGTTTTCCAAGTGACACTGAGAAGAATCCAAGAGGAGAAACAAAGAATGTGAGATGGGAATAATGCAAGGCAATCACTCTAAAAAATGAAGAAACCTTGGAGAAAGAAATTAGCAGGCCAACAGAGCACAACCAAGGGGTTCTAAAGGAGAAGTTCGAAGAGATAGAACAAGGCATTAGCCCTGCACAAGAGAAGGATCCAATGGAGAAGGAAACCTTGAAGCCATATGTGCCAAAAGCACCATTCCCTCAAAGACTCAGGAGTGGTGAGAAAGAAAAGATGTATTCTAGGTTCCTGGACACATTTAAGTCTCTTCATATCAACATTCCTTTCATTGAATCCCTCAAAGAGAGGCCTTCATATATCAAATGCATGAAGGAGTTGCTAACCAAGAAGAGTACCTTAAAAGGTGGGCAAATAGTAGTAATGATTAATGAGAGCAATGCCCTTATCCAGAAGGATTTGCCCACAAAGAAGAAAGATCTAGGGAGTTTTCACATCCCTTGTACTATAGGGGATACAATGATTGACAGAGAGTTTTGTGATCTTGGGGCAAGTATAAATCTAATACCTCTGTCTCTCATAAAGAAGCTGCAACAATGAGTTAAAATCCACAATGTAACTCTTCAACTGGCTGACAAAACCCAGAAACAAGCATTGGGAGTGGTTGAAAATGTGCTGGTTAAGGAAGGAAGTTACTTCCTCCCTACAGACTTTGTTGTTCTTGATATGGAAGAAAGCTATCTTTATCAAATCATTCTAGGAAGACCATTCTTAGCCACAACCAGAGCACTCATAGATGTTAAGCAGGGAGAGTTGATATTGAGAATACATGATGAACAACTCACCTTTCATGTCTTCAAGCCCTCACATGAATCTAAACAAGAGAATAAAGACCTGAAGGATGATCACAAGGAAGCATTCTTGGAGGAAATAAACAGTGAATCACAAGCAAAGCCTCTGAAGACCTCCTTGGTAGAAAAATAAGAAGCTTAAGTGATACAACAATCAAAGAAGTCCAAGGAGGAGCTGGAACCACAAAACTCAAAATGGACAGTCAACAAGGACCCTCCTGACATAAGAATCACTGAAGCACCACTTGAAGGAGAGAAGAGAATTGGGAAAAAGCTACCAAGGGGATGGAGAAACAAGAAGATCCCTACAAAGGATTTCTCTCCATGGGACAGAGTGATATCGATCCACCAACCACTAATACCACCTCATTTTCCTGTGATACCATCTCAATTACCTCAAGTGTACACAATCAACAAAGTCCTCTCATTGGAGCACATAGAAATTCTCAGGGAAGAAAGTGGAGATAGATTCACCATGAGAGGGAAGGACCTGAAAAATTATGATTATCTTCCTCCCTAACAAACAGAGAACTAATGTCAAGCTAGTGACAATAAACGAGCGCTTGTTGGGAGGCAACCCAACCAGAGGTAACTCTCTTTTCTTATCTTTTTCAATAAAAGAGTGAAGTAGATTTTTCTGTATTGCAAGGAGTTAAGTTTGGTCTTGCACACCAAGGTAATTATGTCAAAAGTCAACAATTCACGAGCGAATGTGTGATAATACGTTTGGTGTTCCACCATAAATTTCAATTAACCACATGATGATCCTCAGAAGCATGATTAATTACCAACTCTAAACAATCATAGAAGTCATTTGACTTTGCAATTTTCTTTCAGTTTGTCTTTATTTTAGAAAAATAAAAGCACAAGATGACACTGCATACAACTTATTGCACAAGGAAGTAAGCAAGGAACTAAGTTTGGTGTTCACACACCAGAGTAAGTTTAGAGGCTTACAAGTACACACGAATTCTAACTATTCAAGTTCTTGAGAAGTAAGCAACTTTCATTACTGTTGTAGGAAAAGCAGTAAAACCCTTAGAAGGAATATGCATCATCACCCAGGATGGAAAAAGAAAGACACAATAGCTAAAGGAGGTGGTGACAAGGAAGAATCAAGAAGCTATCAAAAGTTTGTATTGCTCCCTAACTGTTCTTAAGATGGCAATTTGAAAGTGTGCTTGTTTTGGTGTAATCAATGTTCCTTCAATCTTTCAGTCATTTGCATTTGGTTTCCTTTCTTTAGTTTATCTTAGGCTTGCTAGCTTAGATATTTAGGCCACTGCACCAATGCTTAGATTGTATGCTTGGTTCTTAAGTTCAATGAAAGAAATGAAAGAAAATTGTTGTGAAAAACAGGAGTGAAATCCAATGTGCAGAATAAAGCCCTAGTGTTGTGGTGGTATTTGCTAGCTAAGTTGGTTCATCAATAAGGCACAGGGCTAAGACATCTCTTGAATTATGAGCTTGAAGTGCATTCTATGAGACTTAAATGAATTAATAAGATCCTAAAAAGAGAAAAAGAAAATGAAAAAGAAATAAAAGAGCAGAAAATAAAACTAGGCACCAATAGTTTGAACCTTGAGGCATGTGGCTGTGGTATTGATGACTTGCTTCATCTACCCTTTTTTCTTGCATAAAAAGGACCATAAAAGAGTACAATCTCATTATATCATGGCAATTCATGCATTATTTGATGACATTATAGTACATTGCTTTGAAATGAGGTTGCGCTGAAATTCAGGTGAAAAAGACATAAAAAAGGGGAAGAAAACAACAAAACAAGCTGGGCGTGTGAAACTGGCGTGCCACTTGGAGCAAACACCACTAAAATGCATTGTCGTGGCACGCCGGAAGCTGGGCGTGGCACGCCAGTACTAAAGCCCAGAGAGGATCCTCCAAGCATTTACATGGGCGTGGCACGCCAGAAGCTGGGCGTGGCACGCCAGTACAACTTTCCAGAGAGCAACAATGAAGGCCACTAAAGGGGCGTGGCACACCAGGCTGGGCGTGGCACGCCTAACCCACCACTTGAGCCATGGGCATGCCACTTGGTATCGAAGTCGTGGCATGCCAGCTTTAAAAATCACTGGGGCGTGTCACTTGAGGAGTCAGGCATGGCACGCCAAGCTAAGAAGGCTACAAATGAATGGGCGTGCCACTTGAGCAGTATGGCGCGGCATGCTAGTACAAAATTCCAAAAAAGAGGTTAAAGGCTAAAAAGGCTGGGCATGCCACTTGAGATTGAAGGCGTGGCACGCCAAGCTTCTACCCTTACTTGGGCGTGCCACTTAAGCATCTGGGCGTGGCACGCCAAGGTACAAAGAAGGCCAAAGCAAAGGCAAGGCGAGCCACTTGGTGTTGAAGGCATGGCACGCCAGCTCAAGATTCTCACCTGGGCATGCCACTTGAATGCTGGGCGTGGCACGCCAGCTACTGGAACAAAGGCAAATGATGGGCGTGGCATACCAACCCTTGGGCGTGGCACGCTAGTACAATTTTTTAGAGAGAGAGACAAAAGGGCAACCATATGGGTGTGCCACTTGGCGTAGAAGGCGTGCCACTTGGGTCTCAGGCATGGCACGCCATCACCACCAATCAAGCAAAAGAAGACCTGGGCGTGCCACTTGAGTTCTGGGCGTGGCACGCTAAGCAAGGGAGCCAAACACATGATGGGCGTGGCACGCCAGAACCTGGGCGTGCCACGTTAGTTCAACTTTCCAGAGAGATAGATCAAGCACATAGCATGGGCATGGCATGCCAGACCCTGGGCGTGCCACGCTAGTTCAACTTTCCAGAAGTTAAGAAGAAGAGGGAGATGGCCTGGGCGTGCCACTTGGGCTTGAAAGCGTGGCACGCCAGGGATGCTAATGAAGGAGGGCGTGCCACTTGAGAGTTAGGCATGGCATGACAAGCCAGAATCAGAGTAAGGTGTGGCACGCCACTGAAGCGCCAACCACACGCTAGCTGTGAGAACACGTTTATTGAGTTTCTTTTCCCTCCAAAATCTAATTTTCTTTTCACTTTTGTATTTTCTTTATTTTCTAGTGCTAGGAGTAGTATAAATACCTCCTAAAAGTATTGAAAAGGGGGATAAGCAGTTGAGCTATTAGTTGAAGCATAGTTAGATTCACTTTTTCCATCTCTTACTTTTCCTTGAGCTATGAGTAGCTAAATTCCCTCTCATTGAGAGAGGGAGCTCTATTGTACTTGATGGATTAATGATAACGAATTTCTTCTTCTCTTCATCTTCTCTTTGATTTGCTAGAAGGAATTTCGTTCTTTATGCTAGTGTTCAATTGTACCGACCCAACTCCCAGTAT
Source organism: Arachis ipaensis (assembly GCF_000816755.2). NCBI lineage: Eukaryota > Viridiplantae > Streptophyta > Magnoliopsida > Fabales > Fabaceae > Arachis > Arachis ipaensis. The sequence goes on along the minus strand of NC_029787.2, from coordinate 59,792,809 downwards.
GCCATGGTCATACAAAAAGCTAAGTGTTACTAACTTGTCCTTCCTAACTATTATCTATTATTTAATATATGAGCCTGTGCCTTGTTAGAACGTTGCCAATTTTATGAGTAACTTTTTTTTATTATATCGTTGCGGATAACAAGGCAAAATAAACAGGCATACATTGAGAGAAGTAGAAAGGAAGCATAAATAAAGAAAGAAACACAACTGATAATGTACATCATGTACACTATAACAAAACTTTTAGCGTTTACACAAGATCAAGTCAGTTTACATCCTCGTCATCCTACGCAGCTAATATATACATGACACTCCCAGGGCCTGGCCCATACAAAAAGCCGCTAAACTAGAACCCAGGCTAGCCTAACCACTATATAGCTCCTAGCTCTCGAGTGTACTAACACAAGTGAGAGACTAAATATCAGATAATGTCAGACTAGAGTGTCATCAAAAGAATTCCCCTTCCGCAATCAAACTATATCTACATGTGGCCGTTCAGAAAATCACCGTAAGGCTCGTCTATCTCCTCATCCTGCTCTATCTCTATCTCAGGATCCTCCTCCTCCTCATCGTCCGCAGCTACAGTTATACCCTCAGATCCACCAGAAACACTGCTGTCACTATGTACAAAACCATTCACGAGCACAGGTCCGTTCGCGTATATAGGAACTATCCCACCGTCCGGTAGTGCCGGCTCATCAGGCTGTGGAAAGTCGGGGATCGGCTCAGGGGGAAAATCCCAGTCTGGTGGTATCACAGGTACGTAGTCACCAGCTAACTCGGGCTCATCAGGAATGATAGGCTCAGGTACCACCTCATTCAAAGGTTGAGTTGGTATAGGGTGTCTGGGATTATCAAGAAAAGGATGTCCAGGTGCGTCAGGATGTAACCAGGATATGGGAAAGTCGTAAGGAGCATCGGGGTCAAAATGCGGGCTAGACAGAGGATGTTGAAAAGCTTGATTAGGTAACGCATATCGTCTAATACGAGGCTCTAAACCCATAATGACGTAACTGTGATGTACCGGATCCTCGTAGACGTAAGGGTCCTTGAACTCATAGAAGATCACACCTGTTTCCATCTGAGGGTGAGGAAGGGAGAGAAGGGGTAAGAACTGGGGAGTTCTTAGTAGGGTCGGGGTTATTAGTTACATTCATTTATTCGATTCCGATTAGCAAATGGATATTAGAATACAGTAAAGTAGTAAACAGTAGTTAAAAATAGATAGGAAAGACAGAAAACAGAACACAAACAGAAGAACACAAGGAAATAAAGCACAGACATAACACTCAAGCAGACAAACATAAAGAAATAGTTCACACACAAGAAGGAAAGCAACAAAGAATGATGCACAGACAAGAATGATGCATGTCTAGCCCTAGTACAGGCCATGAGCTCATGTGTCGGTTAGCACCTGCTTCTTCATAAATTCTTCAGATTCTTTCTCTGTTTTAACCCATTTTTCAGTCTTTTCAGTAACCGATTTTTACTATAATTCATAATAAATTAGCAGCCACTAAAACCCCATCTTTTCTACATGATTTCAACACAAATTGAGCCTCAATTTAAGCTTAGGGTTTCGTTTTTCCAGCTGCCCCAAGAACATGAACTTTAAAGCTTGAATTTTATCAAATTTCATCAAAATTTCACCAAATTTTCACCAAGAATCAATCATATATGCAATCAATTTTTAGCACAGCCAATTTATACAATATTCACACAACTCAAACACAAATAATCAAGATTAATTTCGTGATACCCTACCTGGTTTTGCTGCTCCTAATTCAGGTAGACTTTCAGGTGGTCCTTTAGCACTTTTCCTCCTAAATCACATCATGAACAACTTTAAATCCAAAAACCTTCAACTAACCAAATCTCCCTCAGCATGTTAGGAAGTGATTTCTAACCTTATACTTGCTAGAAAGTCACGTTTCTTGGCCCTCAAGTCAAGTTAAGCAAGATTCCTAAGGTAGAACATCAAGAAAACACATGTTTAAACATGTTTCCTTGAAACCGAATCAAAAGAGAGATGGTGCAGCCAACTCACCTTGATTCCAGCCTTGATAAGTCATATGATCATTTAGAGAAAGAAGAGATGATCTTTTTGGTCGGATTGGAATTTTGATTTGAGTTTTAGTTCAGCAAAAATCAAGTTTGAAGATTTGGAACTAAGAACTTTTCTCTTTTTTTCTCTCTACCTATTTTCGGCCACAAAGTGAAAATGAGCCAGCCTTGGGGGTTTTGGGGGTGTAGGGTGAGTTGTGATTGGTTGGCTTGGAGGTGGATTAAAATAATATTAAAATATCTCAGGTGTATAACTACTAAAACTAGATGTATCGGAACACTTGTGAAAACATCTCTAAAAATTATTTTTTGAGCTACTAGCATAAATGACACTAGTAACATATTTATTATGAGAATAAAACATGTATAATGAGGCCTTAGCATTGCTAAAGTCATCAGAGAGTGCTGGTGCTAAGCTGCACCAGTAAACTGTGAACCCGGTTAAACCGATTTTCTATTTTTAACTAAAACTGACCAGGTAACCTTATAATATCATTCAAGAAGCTTCTAATACTAATATAATTATAATATAATCCTATTATCTCTCTTCTCTCATAAATCGAGTCCGGTTTGTCAAACTGAGACTATTTACGAAAAACCGAATCAAAACTCCTAACCGATACGGTTCAAAAACTAGGTTCTTCACGACCGAGTTATCGAGCTTGTCTCAGAAAAGGTTCTAACTTAAAGATAACATAATGACAATGAGGATTGAGATACTCGATGATATATCAAAGGTTTTCCCCTTACTGATTTTCCGGAGTTCTCTGTACTTTCGGAAAAGATCTCGCGTACTCGAAAACCGGGGTTGTTACATTCTACCCTCTTAAAAGAAAATTTTGCCCTCAAAATTTCAGTTACCTGAGAATAGAAACGGGTAATTAGCTTTCATCTTATCTTCCAGTTCCCAGGTGTGCTCTTCTTCTCCTCTTTGTCCCCAAGCTACTTTGACCAAGCGAACAGTTTTGTCTCTTAGGTGCTTATCACTTCTTTTTACGATCCGAACTGGTGACGGTTGATATGTCAAATCGTTTCGTAACTGTACTATCTCTGGTTGTAAAATGTGACTCTCGTCAGAAATATATTTCTTAAGTTGCGAGACATGAAAAACATTATGAAGGTTTGACAGATATGGAGGAAGGGCTACTTGATAAGCTACTAGACCGACTCTTTTAAGTATTTGGAAAGGTCCTATGTATCGAGGGTTAAGCTTTTTAGTCTTAAGGGCTCTACCTATTCCAGTAGTCGGGGTTACTTTAAGAAAGACATGGTCTCCCTCACTAAACTCTAAGGGTCTACATCTATTATCAGCATAGCTCTTTTGACGGCTCTGTGCTGTCTGGATCTTCTGGCGGATCCCCTTTATCTTCTCAGTAGTTTCTTGCACTATGTCTGGACCTAAGACACTAGCTTCTTCGTCGTCATTCCAACACAATGGTGTCTGACATCTTCTTCTGTAGAGAGCTTCATATGGTGCCATCCTAATACTTTGTTGGTAACTGTTGTTGTAGACGAACTCGACCAATGGCAAATACCTATCCCAACTACCTTGGTTATCCATCACACAAGATCTTAGCATGTCTTCCAATGTCTGGATTGTCCGCTCTGATTGTCCATCTGTCTGAGGATGGTATGCTGTACTCATATGCAATTCTGTTCCTAAAGATTTCTGGAAAGCTCTCCAGAATCTGGAAGTAAACCTCGGATCTTGATCTGAAACAATTGACAAAGGTATTCCGTGCAATCGTACGATTTCTTGAATATATATCCGTGCCAGCCTTTCTAATGTATTGTCAACTCGAATCGGAAGGAAGTGTGCTGATTTTGTCAACCTGTCCATAATTACCCAAATGGCACCGTGTCCTGTTGAGGTCCTTGGCAATCCCGTGACAAAATCCATAGTGATCTGCTCCCATTTCCATTGTGGTATTTCTAAGGGTTGCAAGGTTCCTGATGGTTTCTGGTGTTCCACCTTCACCTTCTGGCAAGTTAAACATTTTGAGACATAATCAGCTACCTCTTTCTTCAAGCCCGACCATCAGAACATTTGTTTCAAATCCTGATACATCTTTGTTACTCCAGGATGCATAGAAAATCTACTTTGATGAGCTTCTGCAAGAATCCTTTGCTGCAAATCTTCAGAGCTAGGCAGACAAATTCTGTTATTGTATCTCCAAAGACTGCTACGATCTAGTCTTACAGCTTTTGGTTCCTCTACTTTCATCCATCTCAGCATCGTCATCATTTCTGAGTCCTGTGCTTGTGCTTGCTGAATCCTAATCTTAAAATCTGGTGTTATATGTAATTGGGCCAAACGGACTCCACTTGACGTCTCAGTCATAGCCAACTTAAGGTCCTCAAATTCCGCGAGTAACTTTTCTTCCTTTATCATCATCCAAGAGATACTCGAATTCTTCCTGCTCAATGCGTCTGCCACCACGTTCGCTTTTCCTGGGTGATAACTTAACTTAAAATCATAGTCCTTTAGGAACTCCATCCACCTTCATTGTCGCATATTAAGATCCTTCTTGTCAAAGATATACTTTAAACCTTTGTGGTCATAGAAAACTTCTAGTTGAGCGCCATACAAATAGTGTCTCCAGATCTTCAGAGCAAACACTACTGCAGCCAACTCCAAGTCATGCGTCGGATAATTTCGTTCATGAGGTCTCAGCTGCCGGGAAGCATAAGCCACCACATTTTTGTCTTGCATCAGCACACATCTAAGTCCTTTATGAGAGGCGTCACAGTATACTTCAAAAGGTTTCTACGGGTTGGGTAGTACTAATACAGTTGTAGTTGTTAACTTTTCCTTAAGCATCTTGAAACTTCTATCACACTTAGTCGTCCAAACAAACGGAACTTCCTTTCGTGTAAGGTAAGTCAAAGGTAAGGCTATCTGTGAAATCCCTTTAAGAAACCTCCGGTAATATCCAGCAAGTCCGAGAAAACTCTGAACTTCTGTAACGGTCGTAGGTGGTTCCCATTGCACTACTGCTTCAATTTTTTAAGGATGCACTGAAATTCTTCCCTGTGATATAACATGTCCCAAAAATTCCACCTTCTCTGTCCAGAACTCGCACTTTGATAGTTTAGCATATAACTTCTGAGTCCTTAGTATCTGTAATACAGTCCTTAGATACTCTTCATGCTCTCTTTCTGTCTTCGAATAGATGAGAATATCGTCTATAAAAACTACTACGAACTGATAAAGGTACGGACGGAAAATACGATTCATGTAATCCATGAAAATCGCAGGAGCATTATTTAGTCCAAACGACATAACTGTATACTCATAGTGACCATATCGAGTTCTAAATGCAGTCTTCGGTATATCTGACTCTTTCACTCGAATCTGGTGATAGCCCAATTGCAAATCAATCTTCGAGAACACAGTTGCACCTTTTAACTGATCCATCAAATCATCTATTCGTGGAAGTGGATATCTGTTCTTGATAATGACTTTATTTAGCTGTCGGTAATCTACGCAAAGTCTCATTCCACCATCCTTCTTCTTTACTAGCAACACCGGAGCTCCCCAAGGTAATGCACTGGGATAAATAAATTTCTTTCCAAGTAGCTCATCCAATTGCTTCTTCAACTCTGTAAGTTTCAGTGGTGACATCCGGTACGGTGCTATGGAAATTGCTCCGGTTCCAGGTACAAGTTCAATGCGGAATTCTATCTCTCGCTGAGGAGGAAACTCAGGTATGTCGTCTGGGAAAACATCAGGAAATTCCTTCACCACTCGGATTCATTCTAAGCTTAGTTCACTATTATTCGAGCTAGCCGCTAACAGAACGTACCCCTCACAATCACTCTCGTCTAATGTAACTCTTACAGAATTCAGATATAAAGTATGAGACAGAAATGGTTTAATATCTAAACTATCAGAAGGAATAACAGCAGTTCTTTCATAGCAATCAAGGAAAACATGATACTTAGATAACCAATATAACCCTAGAATAACTTCTAAACCACATAGAGGCTACTAGATTAGATCATGTATAAAAGTTCTGTTCCTAATAGTGAATGGTACTTGCAGGCACACTAAACTAGTCAAAGCATTTTGGGATGCAGGTGTATGGACAATCAGATCAAAGTTCAACTCAGAGAAATCTAGTCCCAACTCATGAGCAACAGTTAAAGAAACAAAGGAATGTGATGCACCCGAGTCATACAGTACAGTTAGGAATCGATTCTTGATGTAACACTGACCTTGGATCAGGGCGTCTAATTGCATAGCATCATTAGCGGTCATGACAAACACTCGACCTTGTTGCTGGGTTCGCGCTGGATTCCGAGTAAACCTCTTCGCGCAATTCTTAGCCATATGTCCTGGTTCATTACAAATATAACACTTGGATGTCCCAAACAAGCAGGGTCTATTACCATGATCTTTCCTACACTGCCTACATGCTGTATTCACCTGTGCCTGTTGGGGTCATTTACCATTATCCTGCCTTGGTCTACCTCCGTTTCCACCCGTAGGGCGAGCAGGAACGTTACCAGCTTGTGGATTCTTTTGCTGTGGCACACCAGGTGTCTTGGAGTTTGTCCTACGTGGTTGCCAGTGATAACTATTGTAGTTCCTTGGTGGAAATCCTTGACGACTTGCTTTAGAGGCACTTACCTTCTTAGCACATTCTTCCACTAACTTACACTTATTAACCAACTCAGCAAAATTTCGTATCTCCAATGGAACTACTGAACTCATCAGATCCTCACGAAGGCCCCCTTCGAACTTCAAACACTTCCATTCTTCAAAATCAGTAGGATTCCCTTGGCAGATCTTGGAGAAACGGCACATGTCATCAAACTTACGGGCATATTCTGCAACAGTTGTGTTACCCTGTTTCAGCTGCATAAGTTCCATCTTCTTAGCGTCACGAGCTGCCCTCGGAAAATACTTCTTATAAAATTCATCCTTAAAAGTATTCCAAGGAATATTGCCTTCATCTTGTTGCAACAGTCGCTGTATCTCCTGCCACCAATGCTCAGCTTCTCCTTCCAGCATATAAGTAGCAAACTCCACGTGTTGGCCTTCCGGAACATGCTGCGCTCGCAGTGATCATTCGATAGCTCGAAACCAGTTGTCAGCATCAGTCGCAAAAAGTATACCTTTAAACTTAGGTGGTTTAACCTTCAAAAAAGTCGCAAAGGTCATAGGTCTTTCGAGATGCCCCAAGTTATTCTCATCATTTCCACTATCTTCCCCATGCTCATTCTCATTCCCGTTTCTCACTCCAAGACGATCAACAACCCTAGCCGCTGCTACTGCAGCCTCACGCACTGCCTCAGCCACAACGTTCATGGTAGTCATAAACGTCTCCTATTCCCTCTCGTAGTTAACATTAGGAATTCCTTCCCGTACGCCTCGTCTCCGTGAACCCATCGTGGTCCCGTTCACACCAAACAATCATTATTAAGGTGATCAGTCTTAACACTTCAAGTCAAGTGTGAACATTCCCAGAACGAAAACACAGAGACAATCATGCAACACATATCACATAGATATCCTATAAGCATGAGACACACAACAGAGTATGCAATGAAGCATAGTCAGTCCACTCCCCAGGCTCTATTGGGAACGAACTGCTCTGATACCAAATTGTAACGACCCAACTCCCAGTATGCCATGGTCATACAAGAAGCTAAGTGTTACTAACTTGTCCTTCCTAACTATTATCTATTATTTAACATATAAGCATGTGCCTTGTTAGAACGTTCCCAATTTTACGAGTAACTTTTTTTTTTAATATATCGTTGCGGATAACAAGGTAAAATAAATAGGCATACATTGAGAGAAGTAGAAAGGAAGCATAAATAAAGAAAGAAACACAACTAATAATATACATCATGTACACTATAACAAAACATGTAGCGTTTACACAAGATCAAGTCAGTTTACATCCTCGTCATCCTACGCAGCTAATATATACACGAAACTCCCAGGGCCTGGCCCATACAAAAAGCCGCTAAACTGGCACCCAGGCTAGCCTAACCACTATATAGCTCCTAGCTCTCGGGTGTACTAACACAAGTGAGAGACTAACTATCAGATAATGTCAGACTAGAGTGTCATCAAAAGAATGCCCCTTCCACAGTCAAACTATATCTACACGTGGCCGTTCGGAGAATCGCCGTGAGGCTCGTCCATCTCCTCATCCTGCTCTATCTCTATCTCAGGATCCTCCTCCTCCTCATCGTCTGCAGCTACAGTTATACCCTCAGATCCACCAGAAACACTGCTGTCACTATGTACAAAACCATTCGCGAGCACAGGTCCGTTCGCGTATATAGGAGCTGTCCCACCGTCCGGTAGTACCAGCTCATCAGGCTGTGGAAAGTCGGGGATCGGCTCAGCGGGAAAATCCCACTCTGGTGGTATCACAGGTACGTAGTCACTAGATAACTGAGGCTCATCAGGAATGATAGGCTCAGGTACTGCCTCATTCAAAGGTTGAGCTGGTATAGGGTGTCCGGGATTATCAGGAAAAGGATGCCCAGGTGCGTCAGGATGTAACCAGGATATGGGAAAGTCGTAAGGAGCATCGGGGTCAAAATGCGGGCTAGACAGAGGATCTTGAAAAGCTTGATTAGGTAATGCATATCGTCTAATACGAGGCTCTAAACCCATAATGAAGTAACTGTGATGTACCGGATCCTCGTAGACGTAAGGGTCCACGAACTCATAGAAGATCACGCCCGTCTCCATCTGAGGGGGAGGAAGGGAGAGAAAGGGTAAGAACTGGGGAGTTCTTAGTAGGGTCAGGGTTATTAGTTACATTCATTTATTCGATTCCGATTAGCAGATGGATATTAGAATACAGTAAAGTAGTAAACAGTAGTTAAAACTAGATAGGAAAGACAGAAAACAGAACACAAACAGAAGAACACAAGGAAATAGAGCACAGACATAACACTCAAGCAGACAAACATAAAGAAATAGTTCACACACAAGAAGGAAAGCAACAAAGAATGATGCACAGACAAGAATGATGCATGTCTAGCCCTAGTACAGGCCATGAGCTCATACAATATCTCTTGGGTTGCCTCAAGCAACAATTAACCTCAAGCAAAAATATCTCTTCGGTATGAATAGTTAGCATGTCCTAAGTATAAGTTCATTAAGTCTATACTGAAACAGTTTTACTTTTCATACAATATCTAACCCTAGTCACAAGTCAAGTACTAACTAAGTTGCCCTAGTTCGTTCACTAGTCTCTGTCTGGTTTTCTGTCATTAAAACTTTACAGACTTTTTCTTCGATTTTTATCTTTTCTTTATCTTTTTATCTTTCTTTTATCTTTGCCTCACTAAAATGTTCTTATCACTCCCTAATTGTTTTACGAAGGTAATTATGAGATTCTGCACTTAAAGTTGTCTTTCTAAAACTTTTACAGAAAACTGTCTTTTTCGTATTATTTTATTATTTTTATTAAAATATTATTTTTAATTAAATATTATTATTTAATATTTTACTATTATTTATTATTTTATCATTAATTTTCGAAAATTAACTTACCTTTTACTTTTAACCTCTAAAATTAACTTTTTACCACCCGTAACTTTTAATATTTCTACTTTAACCACCATAACTTTCAGAAATTACTAAATAACCCCTTAAACACCAAAATTTTTACTTCCTTGCCCTTTTAAGGATCTAAAGCCTGTTCTTCATTGTTCTTCATCACACTCAAAGTGTTCTTCATGTTCTTCATAAATTCTTCAGATTCTTTCTCTATTTTTACCCGTTTTTCAGTCTTTTCAGCAACCGATTTTTACTATAATTCATAATAAATTAGCAGCCAATAAAACCCCATCTTTTCTACATGATTTCAACACAAATTGAACCTCAATTTAAGCTTAGGGTTTCGTTTTTCCAGCTGTTCCAAGAACATGAACTTTAAAGCTTGAATTTCATCAAATTTCATCAAAATTTCACCAAATTTTCACCAAGAATCAATCATATATGCAACCAATTTTTAGCACAGCCAATTTATACAACATTCACACAACTCAAACATAAATAATCAAGATTAATTTCGTGACACCCTACCTGGTTTTGCTGCTCCTAATTCAGGTAGACTTTCAGGTGGTCCTTTAGCACTTTTTCCTCCTAAATCACATCAAGATCAACTTTAAATTCAAAAACCCTCAGCATGTTAGGAAGTGATTTATAATCTTAGACTTGCTGGAAAGTCACGTTTCTTGGCCCTCAAGTCAAGTTAAGCATGATTCCTAAGGTAGAACATCAAGAAAACACATGTTTAAACATGTTTCCTTGAAACCGAATCAAAAGAGAGATGGTGCAGCTAACTCACCTTGATTCCAGCCTTGATAAGTGATATGATCATGTAGAGAAAGAAGAGAGGATCATTTTGGTCGGATTGGAATTTTGATTTGAGTTTTAGTTCAGCAGAAATCAAGCTTTGAAGATTTGGAACTAAGAACTTTTCTCTCTTTTTCTCTCTACCTATTTTCGGCCACAAAGTGAAAATGAGCCAGCTTTGGGGGTTTTGGGGGTGTAGGGTGAGTTGTGATTGGTTGGCTTGGAGGTGGATTAAAATAATATTAAAATATCTCAGGTGTATAGCTACTAAAACTAGATGTATCGGAACACTTCTGAAAACATCTCTAAAAATTATTTTCTGAGCTACTAGCATAAATGACAATAGTAATATATTTATTATGATAATAAGACATGTATAATGAGGCCTTAGCATTACTAAAGTCATCAGAGAGTGCTGGTGCTAAGTTGCACCAGTAAACTGTGAACCCGGTTAAACCGATTTTTCTATTTTTAACTAAAACTGACCAGGTAACCTTATAATATCATTCAAGAAGCTTCTAATAATAATATAATGATAATATCACCCTATTATCTCTCTTCTCTCATAAATCGAGTCCGGTTTGTCAAACTGAGACTATTTACGAAAAACCGAATCAAAACTCCTAACCGATACGGTTCAAAAACTAGGTTCTTCGCGACCGCGTTATCGAGCTTGTCTCGGAAAAGGTTCTAACTTAAAGATAACATAATGACAATGAGGATTGAGATACTTGAGGTTATATCAAAGGTTTTTCCCTTACTGATCTTCCGGAGTTCTCCGTACTTTCAGAAAAGATCTCGCGTACTCGAAAACCGGGGTTGTTACATCAATTACCTTGGAAAAGGGGTTGAATGCAAAATGGGTTTCATGGGAACCTTGGAAAAGGAAACATGAAATCATGCTAGAAATTCCTTCTCACACTTGAGTAGGATCTGGGTTTTGGTGTTTGGATATGGTGACATAAAATCCTCCCTCTACTTGGACCTATGATGATGTGTGGTATAATCAGGGACCAAGCATATCTCTCTTCATGAGCAATTAGACTAAGGAATTAGCTATTGATCAAGATATGAGAGATTGAGTCACCAAGGAATTTGGGCTCAATCAATCATGATTGCCAAGAAGTCAATGAGTTGCATGATTGAAGAGGATATGAGCTGGATTTAATCCAAAGAGACAACATCTCCTGATCTCAATCAATTTCCTTATTCTTATCTTTCACTTTCTTTATAGCTTTCTTTACATTCTGCAATTCCCCATTCCCATTTACAATTAAGTCATTTAAGTTTCTGCTCTTTACCTTCTTGCCATTTCCAATTCTGTCATTTACTGCTTTCCTTTACTTTTAAGTCATTTATATTTCTGCACATTTACAATTCTGCAATTATAATCTATTCTACTTAGCTTGACTAATTCACCAATTGATTAAAATTGCTCAAATCTACCAATCTCTGTGGATACGATCCCACTCCACTATGGGTTATTACTTGACGATAATTTTGGTGCGCTTGCCAAAAGAACGGATTCACCATTTTTATATGGGGAGTGAATTTGGCTCATCAAGTTTTATGGCACCGTTGCCGGGGATTGGTTTGAATTTGACAATGATTAAATTGATTGGAGAGCTAGATTAAGCATTTTTTATTACCTTGTTATTTTCTTTTTAGCTCTTTATTTTTCTGTCCACTCTATTTTCTTTGTTTTTACTTTGATTATTTTAGTTATTCATTATTCATATTTCCATTCTTCTAACTGTTTGATTAATTGCATTAACCAAGTTAACCACTAATCTTAACTATAGTGATTCTTCACTTGTCCTCTACTTGCTGTTTGTTGAATGTATGACAGGTAGAAGGGGAAAAACTTCATCCTCTTTTGATAGTGAAACTGAGAAGACCTTTCTTAGATTAAGGAGGGAAGCAAGAGGCAAAGGCATAGTTGGAGAGGAACCAGTAGAGGAAGATCCGAGAACCACCACGGATGATGAAGTGCAAGACAATGTTGGGGGAGATGCTGGAAATCATGATGGGCAAGAGAGGAGAGTCTTAGGCTCCTATATCAACCTAAATCTAGGAAACTGTGGCAGTAGCATCCTCAAACCAACAATCCATGATAACAACTTTGAGTTGAAACCTCAACTCATCACACTTGTCCAGAATAACGGTTCATATGGAGGAGGAGCCTAGGAGGACCCAAACTAACATCTCACTACATTCTTGAGGATTTGTGACACTGTAAAGTCCAATGGTGTACACCCTGACACCTACAAGCTACTTTTGTTCCCTTTCTCACTCAGAGATAAGGCAGCAAAGTGGTTGGAAGCATTCCCCAAGGAGAGCTTAACCATATGGGATGATGTTATAAACAAAATTCTAGCAAGATTTTACCATCCACAGAGAGTCAACAGGCTAAGTACTGAGGTGCAAACTTTCAGACAGTAAGATGGTGAAACACTTTATGAGGCCTGGGAGAGGTTCAAAGATTTGACAAGGAAATGCCCACCGGATATGTTCAATAAGTGGGTGCAACTACACATCTTCTATGAAGGGCTGACATATGAGTCAAAGCAAGTAGTAGATCATTCTTCTGGAGGCTCACACAACAAGACGAAAACCATTGAAGAAGCCATAGATGTCAGAGAGACTGTTGCTGAGAATGAGTACTTCTATGCTTTAGACAGAACTCAAAAGAGAAGAGTAATGAAGCTCAATTCAATGGATGTCTTGCTGGCCCAAAACAAACTTATCACTGCACAACTAGCAGCCTTGACCAAGAAGATGGAGAGTAATCAAGTCTCAGCCATTCAAGCCCAAGCCCCCCAACAGGAAGGAAATGCACCAGAAGTTGAATGTGAATGGGAGCAAGCCAACTATGTGAACAATTCTAGACCACCATATGATCCAAACTCCAAGACATACAACGGAGGTTGGAAGAACCACCCAAATTTTGGGTGGGGGAACCAACAAAGCCACAATCAAGATCATACCAAGCCATACCAAGCCAATCAATACCACAATTACAATCCCAACCATCAATCAAGCAATAATAGATCCTACCATAATGCAAAAAATACATCATATCATTCTACTCAACAAATACACAACAACCACCATCAAGACACATCAACCTCAACCATGCAACCAAGTGAGATCAAAAGCAACTTTGAGAGAGTAGAAGCTGCAATAGCACAACTGTCATCACAGCTGACAGGAGCTATTTCCACTCTTTTGGAGAGACAAACACAAGCTGATAAGAGGATAGATGCCAACCATGAAGAGTACAGATCAAATCTGAAGAATCAAGGCGTAGCTATTTCAAAATTGGAAGCACAATTAGGAATTCTATCCAAGAAAATTCCTATGTCTACACATACCTTTTCCAATGATACCATGGCTAACCCAAGAGGGGAATGCAAGGCCATCACACTTAGAAGCAGAAAATTTGTAGAAGAAGCAACCCCAAGCCAGAGCAACCAAGAAAAAAGAGTTGCAGAAAAGCCTGAAAACAAGAATGAAGAGGAGACTGATAAACCCCAATTTTGTGGTTTATATTGTGTAGAATTTGAGGGGTTTTGTCAATATTTTTCACACTTATTCACAAGAATTACATGGTTTTGTGTTCTCTTCCTAATATTGCTTCATGATGGAAAACATGCTTCTTTTGCCTTAGAATTGCTATATTTTGATCCTCTTTTATTACCATTCGATGTCGTGACATGTTTGTTGAGTGATTTCAGAATTTATAGGGCAAGAATGGCCTAGAAGAGAGAAAGAAAGAATGCACAAGTGGAAGGAACATGAAGATTTGGATTTTGGGAATCTCAGCATGGGCGCGCACGCGCACCTCGCGCGCACGCGTGGGTTTGGGCAGCTGGAAGTGGCGCGCGAAGATTGGCGCATCCGCGCGGATTAGAGAAATCCACACCGACACGCACGCGTACATGGCGTGACCAACTTATCCCAAGAGTTCAGGCTGTCTTTGGGTTGAGAATCCAACCATAATCTAGCTCTGTCTCTTACAGTAAAAGGGAAAAGCATGAGCCTGTAGACTTCAGGATCTACTGCATTAGTCTTAACAGTATCACATATCTGCAAGAATTCAGTTTCGAAAAATGTTAGTATTTTTCGAAAATTTTTAAAATCAAAAATAAAAATAAGAATAATTAGTTAATTAACAAGAAATTTTTGAAAAAGAGGGAAGATATTTTCGAAAATTAGAGAGTTAGTTAGGTAGTTTTGAAAAAGTTAAGAAACAAACAAAAAGTTAGTTAGTTAGTTGAAACAAATTTTGAAAAGATAAGAAGTTAGGAGGTTAGAAAAGATATTTTGAAACCAACTTTTTGAAAAAGATAAGATGAGAAGATATTTTTGAAAAGATATGATAGAAATTAGTTTTTGAAAAAAGATTTGATTTTTAAAATCACAATTAATGACTTGATTCATAAGAAATCACAAGATATGATGCAATGCATGAAAGTTATGTATCAAAACAATGAATGCATGCAAGAATGCTATGAATGTCAAGATGAACACCAAGAACACTTTGAATGTCAAGATGAACATCATAGACACAATTTTGAAAAATTTTTAATGCAAAGAAAACATGCAAGACACCAAACTTAGAATTCTTTAATGCTTATGCACTAAGAATTCAAGAATGCATATGAAAAACACCATACAACACAAAACAAAAAATCATCAAGATCAAACAAGAAGACTTACCAAGAACAACTTGAAGATCATGAAGAACACTATGAATGCATGAAATTTTCGACAAATGCAAGATGCACATGCAAATGACACCAAACTTATGATATGACTCATGACTCAAACAAGAAACACAAAAAATGTTTTTGATTTTTATGATTTTCTAATTTTTTTTGGATTTTTTTCGAAAATTATATGAAAAATAAAGAATAAGGATTCCAAAATTTTTAACATGAATTCCAGGAATCTTGCATTCTTAGTCTAAAGCTTCAGTCCAGGAATTAGACATGGCTCACTAGCCAGCCAAGCTTTCAATGAAAGCTCCGGTCCAAAACACTAGACATGGCCAATGGCCAGCCAAGCTTCAGCATGTAACATAAGAGAATATATTGCTCATTACTTATCGAAGTAACTTGCCTCTATGCTGATGGTTTGGAAGTCTCAATCCAAAAGAATTTAGACATGGCTTTACAGCCAGCCAGGCTTCACATGCTTCATGAAACACTAGAATTCATTCTTTAAAAATTTTGAATAAAATATTTTTTTTTCAAAAATAAAAGAAAAATTTTTGAAAGATTTTTGAAAAATTTTTGAAAAGAAAATAAAAAGAAAATTACCTAATCTGAGCAATAGGATGAACCGTCAGTTGTCCATACTCGAACAATCCCCGGCAACGGCGCCAAAAACTTGGTACGCGGAATCGTGATTACACTTTAATTATGTAAAGTTCATTGCTCTTTCTTTCCCTGGAAATGGCGCCAATAGACAAGGTTTAGACTTTCTGGATTCTCTTGAATGCCGCCATCATTCTAGCTTATGCCACGAAGATTCTGATTAAGAGATCTAAGAGATACTCATTCAGTCGAAGGTAGAACGGGAGTGGTTGTCAGGCACGCGTTCATAGGGAATGATGATGATTGTCACGTTCATCACATTCAGGTTGAAGTGCGAATGAATATCTTAGAAGCGAAATAAGATGAATTGAATAGAAAACAGTAGTACTTTGCATTAATCTTTGAGGAACAGCAGAGCTCCACACCTTAATCTATGGAGTGTAGAAACTCTACCATTAAAAATACATAAGTGAAAGGTCCAGGCATGGCTGAATAGCCAGCCCCTCTGATCTAAGAACCAGGCATCCAACGATTGTCAAAAAGACGTCTAATACAATAGTGAAAGGTCCTATTTATAATAAACTAGCTACGAGGGTTTACATGAGTAAGTAATTGATGCATAAATCCACTTCCGGGGCCAACTTAGTGTGTGCTTGGGCTGAGGTTGAGTGTTGCACGTGTAGAGGTCCTTCTTGGAGTTGAACGCCAGTTTTTGTGCCAGTTTGGGCGTTCAACTCTGGTTTTGGCTCCTTTTTGGCGCTGGACGCCAGATTTGGGCAGAAAGCTGGCGTTGAACGCCAGTTTACGTCGTCTATTATTGGCCAAAGTATGGACTATTATATATTGCTGGAAAGCCCTGGAGGTCTACTTTCCAACGCAATTGGAAGCGCGCCATTTCGAGTTCTATAGCTCCAGAAAATCCACTTTGAGTGCAGGGAGGTCAGAATCCAACAGCATCAGCAGTTCTTCTTCAACCTCTGAATCTGATTTCTACTCAAGTCCCTCAATTTCAGCCAGAAAATACCTGAAATCACAGAAAAACACACAAACTCATAGTAAAGTCCAGAAATGTGAATTTAACATAAAAACTAATGTAAACATCCCTAAAAGTAACTAGATCCTACTAAAAACATACTAAAAACAATGTCAAAAAGCATATAAATTATCCGCTCATCAAAGTCCCACCCCAAGTTGCTCAACTTGAAGGCCCTCCTAGAATTTGTGGTTTGTGCTCTAGCACCACACATTACACCGATCAATGTCATCAAATTCAAGAGGAGCATGCCCTTGCCATGGCCAATGTGAATTACAACAACCGTCCGCCCTATCCTTCTCAAGGCCAAAACAACTACTCTCATAGTAGTAATCAAAATCAAGGGTGGAGGGATAACGCCCAAGGGAGCAATCAAAACCAAAAATGGAATAACTCTTCTTCTCATTATAACAACAACCAATCTTCATCTCAATACCACCATAACAACAACAATCACCAAGCCAACCAAAATCACTATAACCAAAACCAAAACAACTACACCAAATACTAAGCACCGCACCATAGACAACAATCCAACCAAACCTCTTCATCTTCCACCAATCAAGTTGATGAGCTTAGAGCCACTATAGAGAAACGGGACGAGAGCAACAAGGCTCAATTCGATGCCTTAGGCGCTCAATTGGCCAATCTCACCGACATGATTTCAAAGATGTCCATGTCCTCCTCCAACAATAACACCAACCAACCCTCAAGCTCCTCTAACCTTCCATCCCAACCCCTTCCAAACCCCAAGGGCGGTCTCAACGAAATCACTCTACGGTCGGGGACTACATTGGAGGAAATACCTCCTAGGGTCATGGAAGACTGGTTTTGTCACATGTACAAACCCCAATAAGAATTAACCGGAGTATTTGGACTCCAGGTCATCTCACAAGGAATTGCAATGAAATGCTCAATTATTAGCTATGAGGATGCAAGGGGTTTGATTTGATATTTGACAAGAAAACATAAATGGCAAGAAAAGTAAATGAACAATTAACTAAATAAAAGAAATAGAAAGAACTCTTGGCTAGACATAGGTAAATTGAGATCACCATCCTTGTCTACATACCATATATTGACAATTATCAGAGGCCAACCTATTAACTCTACTTCCAAAGCCTTAAGTACGTAATATCTACTCCTAGGCTTGAAGTACGTCAAATAGGTTTGATCACATCAACCTATAAGTCCCAACCTACCTACTAATTAGATTAGTAGTGTGTTGGCGTCAATAAGTATCAAATTGATCACCAAGGGTTCTCAAATCACCAATTCAATGAGATCCAATGACTCAAGGTCACTCAATTCCCTTAGCCTAGGCCAAGAGTAAAGAAAACTACTCAAAAACTAGTAGAAATATTTTATCAAACACTTAGTGTGCAAGAAAAGTAAACATCGTAAAATGCAAGAATTAAAAGAACCCATAACTATCATGAACAAGAAATCAATAATAACAATCAAGATCAACATAAAAGAGACATGGAACATAAATTTGCATTAAAGAAAATTAAGATCCAACAAGGGTTCATAAGCATAAAAGTAACAAAATGAAGGAAATGAACAAGTAAAACTAAAAGAGCAAAGATGTAATACAAGAAATTAAGAAGGAAAACTAAATCAAAACAAGAATTGAAAGAGAAAATTGAGAGTGATTAACCTAAACTACCCTAAATTCTAGAGAAATGAGAGAGCTTCTCTCTCTAGAATTCTACCCTAAAACATGATGAAAACTAAACTATGACTACTTGCTTCATTCCCCCCTCAATCCTTGGGTTCAATAGCATCAGAAATGAGTTGGATTGGGCCCAAAATGAGCTAGAAATCGCTGGCCACGTTTTCTCTTTAGTGGATCGACGTGCTCCACCGTCGCACACGCGTACATGGCGCGTGCGCGCCCCTATGCGTCAGGCAACATATGGCAAATTTTATATTATTTCGAAGCCCCGGATGTTAGGTTTCTAACAAAACTAGAACTGCCTCATTTAGATCTTTGTAGCTCAAGTTATGGTCGATTGAGTTCGAAGAGGTCAGACTTGATAGCTTTATGGTCCTTCATTTCTTCATGAGTTCTCCCACTTCACATGCTTTTCTCCTCACTTCTTCCATCCAATACTTGCCTTATGGACCTGAAATCACTCAACAAATATATCAAGGCATCGAATGGAATTAAAGTGAATTAAAATCACCAATTTTAGGGCCTAAAAAGCATGTTTTCACATTTAAGCACAAATAAAGGGAGAATTGCAAAACCATGCTATTTCATTAAATAAATGTGAGAAAAGGTGATAAAATCCCCCAAATTAAGTACAAGATAAACCACAAAATTGGGATTTATCAAATCTCCCCACACTTAAACCAAGCATGTCCTCATACTAAGAATAAAGAAAGACAAGAAAAGGGGTATGAACATTTATTCAATGCAAATAAACTATATGCACCTATCTATATGAATACAACTAAATGCAAAATGATTCTACCTACTTGGTCAAAAATAAATCAATCTCCAAGAACATATATAAGCAAGTAGGGAAAAGGTCATATGACGACTCACAAACTCTACCAATTCAAATATCAAATTGAAGTTCAAATAGACTTGCAAGAAGAAAGCTCATGAAAGACGGGAACAAGGAATTGAGCATCAAACCCTCACCGGATGTGTATCCGCTCTAGTCCCTCTAGTGTATAGGGTCGATTCACTTAATTCTCTTCTACTCATGCTTTCTAAGATTTGTTTTTCATCTAACAATCAACAATTATTCAATGCATGCATACATTCATCATGAGGACTTATTCATAGGTTGTAATGGGGCTAAGGTCAAGGTAGGATGCATATGGTCAAGTGAGCTTGAAATTTGAATCTTTGATTAGTCTAAGCTCTCACCAAACACATATAACAACCTATACAATTCTAATTCAATGCCTAGCTACCCATGATTCCCACTTTTTCACATACTCATGCATTCTCTTTAATTAACATTCCATATGCATTAATTTTTATTGAACTTTACTTTGGGGCATTTTTGTCCCCTTTTTATTGCATTTTTTTGTTTTATATATATATATATATATATTTCTACACACATCTTTTTTTTTTCAAAAGTATATACAAACGTATCAATGCATATGGTTTTACATATGGTGCATGAATATGTACCCAATTCTCAATATTTTTAACAAAAATAAAAATTACACTTTTACCTCAACCAATGTCCCATGTTTCCCATACCCAAATGTTACACACCCTCACTAGCCTAAGCTAATCAAAGATCCAAATTAAGGGATATTTATTGTTTTTCACTTAGGGGTAATGATGTGCTAACATTAAGAACAAAAGGGATTAAATATGCTCAAAATTGGCTAACAATGGTTGATGAAAGGTAGGCTATTTGGGTAAGTGAGCTAAATGAAATGATGGCCTCAATCATATAAATGCATGTATACATGGAATAATGGACATAAAGAATCAAACAAGTCAAAGATTACAATCATAGAAAGAGAATAATGCACACAAGAATGGAAATAAGTGGTTATATGATGTAACCACACAATTGGGCTCAAAACTCACAGGCTTGTGTTCTTAGCTCAAAAACTATGTTCCAAAATACATTCTTCAAGCAAGTTCAACAAGAAAATTTTTTCAAATTGGTAGGGTGCCCTAAAAACAATTTTTCTTGGAAAAGAAATCATCACCCTAACTAAGTAGTCCTAACATAAAAAGAAGTGGTAAAATATGTACAAATTCTAACTAACATGCAATGCAACAACTAACTAACAAGGACAAAAATTAAGAATTGGTGTTGAAAAAGGAAGTTGTTACCCATGGAGGTCGGTCGGACGACCTCACCACACTTAGAAATTTGCACCGTCCTCGGTGCATGCAAAGAAGAGCAAGGTGGATGGGTTGCTACAATTGATGAGCTCCTTCAAAGGGTTGTGCGGGTGAACTTGTTTGTTGCCCCATTTAGAAGCTTTCTCATTCCTTTTCTTTTTGGTGGCCAACCTAAAAGGAAAGAAAAAGAAAGAGAATTAAGCCTACAACAAAGATATCAAAGCAATAGAACATAGGCAGGGACTAATACCAAATAAGAGTAAGGTTCTCACTACATGTTAGCTACGCATGTAAGTGAGAAAACAATATAGGCAAAGGCATATCAATTAATACTTGATGCAAGAGGAAAGTCAAAGCATAAGTTCATAATCATGAAGAGCATGTTGCATCAAGCTTAATCAATAATTGACACAAATAAGATTAGGGATAAGCATGAGAGTATTTGGCCCTATCCTAACACAATGACAACAATGTATAAAAACAAGGGATCTTGAGTTAGGAAGGACTAAAGCACTAATCTTGTGTGTAGAGCAAATAGTACAATTAATGTCAAACAAGTCACAAAGCACCAAGATTAACCAAAAAATTCTCAATCATTGAATATAAGAATCCAACACCATTATTAAAACAAGAAACTTAGAAAAGAAAATAGGAACAAGCTATAAAAACAAAATTAAAATGCAATGGGTCATATGCAAATGCAACATATAGAGGAGAATGAAAATAAGAAAAATAAACCAGTGGAATTTTGAAAAGAAAAGAAGAAAGGAAAGAAAGTAAGAAAGGAAGAAAGAAGAAGAAAGAAGAAGGAAGAAAGAAAGAGAAAGAAAACAGAGCGGAAAACAGGGGAAGCAGGGTGCGGAACCGACGCGTACGCGCACAGCACGCGTGCGCGTGGGTGGGCAGGCGGGACAAGCGACGCGTACGCGCATAGCACGCATACGCGCGGATGTGAAGATGGTGACCGACGCGTACACATCATGCACGCTTGCGCGTGGGTAGCGAACACAGAGTAGGCACAACTTTGGCACAACTCTCTGGTTTTTGTACCAGGAGTGCGATATGCACCACCGGTGTGCGTGCGCATAGCATGCTCGCACGCAGATGCCCGTTTTTTTTTTAAGAAGCATAAAAACATAATTTAACACTCTCCTAACCTATAAACATTCTAAAGCAACCACAAATCAAATTTAACAACAAATCTGTTTGGTTTTTTTTTTTTTGAAAAATTTTCAAATACACTAAAAATAAAACTTATACTACAAGCAAAATACTACTCAATAACAACTAAGCTACAACTTAAGTCACAAATCTAATCAAACAAAGATAACAATGGCAACCCAATTCATCCATTGATTATATTTACAAGAGAATGGAAAGAGTTTACCATGGTGGGTGTCTCCCACCTAGCACTTTTAGTTTAAGTCCTTAAGTTGGACATTTGGGAAGCTCCTTGTCATGGTGGCTTATACTTGAACTCATCTTGAAACTTCCACCAACGCTTGAACTTCAAGTAAGCTCCAAAATTCAAAACCAATGGCACCAAGCTTTGATGAAGTTCCACACAAGCTAAGGGCTTCCAAAATTGATCTTCATCTATTCCCGGATCCCAAATCTTGTTTCTACACCCATCTTCAAGTTGATCATCACAATTCCAATTGGGTGAGAAGTAATCCGAGTTCTCAAGTAAACACCAAAGCACCTTCCTAGACCCCTTTAGTTGAGAACTATACCAACCATTGCACTTAGACTTTAAGCTTCCAACCATAGGGAACCTTGATTGGCATTTCCACCCACTACTCAATTTCTTTTGTTGTTAACCCCACAAAGAGCTCTAAGTTACCCATCCGTCTCAATCAAACCATATTCAAGTGGGAAAGTAAAGATTAGAGATAAGAATTTTACCCACTTGAATGTTATATTGGATGGTGACTTAGGAAGGGACATCTCCAATGGTCTTGTAAGTTCCATTCCCTTGTGCTCTTCTTTGAATACCTCCACCTCTTGGCAAGCTTCTTCATGTCCAATTACTTCCTCACCAACCTCTTCTAGCTCTTCTCCATCCTTCATATCACAACTTGGAGGTAATGTGGAACTTGTCTCAACATCCTCCTCAATTTCAAGAGGAGAAGATTCTTCAAATACCAATGGATCATGTGTTGGTGTGGGCTCATTTCCAAGAGGAAGATTTGTTATTTGCTCACCTTCTTCCAATTCTTCATCATTCATTATATGCTTAGGAGGTTGTGCATTATCCTCCTCAACAACAAATTCAAGCTCATTGAAAGAAGGTTCAACAACTTCCACAAAATCATCAACAATGCCACTTGGTGTGGAAGTGCTCTCAAGCTTGAAATCTACCTCTTGTTCAACTTCCTCTAACTCTTCAACCACTTCTTCTTCTTCAACAATCTCTTCGCTCTCCACTTGTTGCAAGACATACCCCATTTCTTTGTCCTCATATTGAGATTCTAAAATCTCCTTCATGCTCCTTTCTTTGGTTAATTTCTCACATTCATCCATGGAGATACTTTGCTTGTTGCATGAGTTCCATGAGTCCAAGTTGGCTTTAATTTTGGAATGGTTGGCCTCGATAGCTTCATAATTCTTTTGGGCTCTCTCCTCTTGCTCCTTTTGATGGATTATTGATTGAAGCCGATCCATTATTTCCTTGAGACGATCCATTGGCTCTTGGATGGATGGATATGGGCATTCTTCCATAGAGGGTTGTGGTGGAAATGGGAATTCATTTTGTGGTTGAAAGTTATCATACATGGGAGGTGATTTATCTTGGTAAGAATAGTGAGGTGGTGGTTCTTGAGGGTATTGGTGGTAAAATTATGGTGGTTCTACATATGGTTCATATGGTTCACAAGGTGGTTGGTATGGTGGATATGGGTTGGGGTCATAATGAGGTGTTTGGTAAAAAGGGGCTTGTAAGTAAGGTGGTGCAAAATTATGTTGAGGAGGTGGTTCATAGGCATATGGTGATGGTTGTTGACAAGCACAATAAGGGTCACCATATCCATTAGATTGATATGCATTAGGATTAGGATTATACTCATAAGAATCCGGAGGAGGTTGTTGTCAATAAGGTTGATCAATGCCTTGAGGCTCCTCCTATCTTTGATTCCCAATTCCTTGATGCACATCCTCATTGTAGCTTCTATTTCCTACATCATAATTTGAGCCAAATTCATAGCCAAAGTGGTGAGAATTCATAGTAACAAGAGAAAATAAAAACAAAACTAGTAAGAACTAATAAAAACTAACTACTAAAACAAGCAAAAACTAGCAAAGAAGCATATTAACATATATACAATAGCCGATAACATAACACCATTGGAGCTCCCCGGCAACGGCGCCATTAATTTGATAGAGAGAATCATTGTCGGTCTAGAATTTCTCTTGTAGAAATTAGAACTTCATTGTAAGCATAGTTCCAAACTAACAAACAACTCTCACATCAAATTAAATTTTGGTTTTGTCACATGTATAAACCCCAATAAGAATTAACCGGAGTATTTGGATTCCGGGTCGTCTCACAAGGAATTGCAATGAAATGCTCAATTATTAGCTATGAGGATGCAAGGGGTTTGATTTGATATTTGACAACAAAACATAAATGGCAAGAAAAGTAAATGAACAATTAACTAAATAAAAGAAATAGAAAGAACTCTTGGCTAGACATAGGTAAATTGAGATCAGCATCCTTGTCTACAAACCATATATTGACAATTATGAGAGGCCAACCTATTAAGTATACTTCCAAAGCCTTAAGTACGTAATATCTACTCCTAGGCTTGAAGAACGTCAAATAGGTTTGATCACATCAACCCATAAGTCCCAACCTACCTACTAATTAGATTAGTAGTGGGTTGGCGTCAATGAGTATCAAATTGATCACCAAGGATTCTCAAATCACCAATTCAATGAGACCCAATGACTCAAGGTCACTCAATTCCCTTAGCCTAGGCCAAGAGTAAAGAAAACTACTCAAAAACTAGAAAAAACATTTTATCAAACACTTAATGTGCAAGAAAAAACATCATAAAAGGAAAGAATTAAAAGAACCCATAACTATCATGAACAAGAAATCAATAATAACAATCAAGATCAACATAAAAGAGACATGGAACATAAATTTGCATTAAAGAAAATTAAGATCCAACAAGGGTTCATAAGCATAAAAGTAACAAAATGAAGGAAATGAACAAGTAAAACTAAAAGAGCAAAGATGTAATACAAGAAATTAAGAAGGGAAACTAAATCAAAACAAGAATTGAAAGAGAAAATTGAGAGTGATTAACCCAAACTACCCTAAATTCTAGAGAGAAGAGAGAGCTTCTCTCTCTAGAATTCTACCCTAAAACATGGTGAAAACTAAACTATGACTACTTGGTTCATTCCACCCTCAATCCTTGGGTTCAATAGCATCAGAAATGAGTTGCATTGGGCCTAAAATGAGCTAGAAATCGCTGGCCATGATTTCTCTTTAGTGGACTCACGTGCTCCATCGGCGCGCACATGTACATGGCGCGTGCATGCCTCTATGCGTCAGGCAACTGAAAGAGCGGAACTCTCGCGCGATCTAGAATTCTCACAAATAAATTTGCGTTGTAAGTATAACTTCTAGACCGACAAGAATTCCTTTCTTACAAAAGTTTTGGTTGTCACAAGTAACAAAACCCAATAAAATTTTATAACCGAAGTATTTAAACCTTGGGTCGTCTTCTAAAGAAATTGCAGGGAAGTGTTCTTATTATTGGTCATGAGTTTTGTAAATTAGGGGTTTTTGAAATAAGGAGCAAGTAATTTAAATGACAAGAAAAATAAATTAACAAAAATAAAATCTCTTGGTAAGGTATAAGAATTTGGAATTTCTATCCTAGTAATCCTTATCAGATGTGATGAGAATTGGGTTTTAATCCCACTTTGTTAAGTCAAGTGGACTAATTAGCTTGATCCTCAAGTCCTAGTCAATCCCTGTTGGAAGACTAGCTTTAGAGCGATCTAGATCAATTAGTAATCTGCCAATTTCAACCACCGCTGAGTTTGACAACTCAAGTGTTACCAATTACTTAACCAAAGTCATAAGGAAGAAAATATCTAAATTAAATTAAAAGTATCCATATAAATAAAGCAAAACAAAGTCAAATCTGAAATACCTCAAAATATATTAAATATAAAACCAATCTAAACAATAAGAGTTCATAAACCAATTTGAGAAAATAAATAAAAAGAACATTAAACCTGGAAATTGAGAAGGAATAGTCTTAAATCCTTTAAGAGGAATCCTAATCCTAAATCTTAAGAGAGATGAGAGAACCTCTCTCTCTAAAAACTACATCTAAATTATGAAAAGTCAATAATGGAAGATCTCCCTATGAATGGATGCATTCTCCCACTTTATAGCCTCTAGTGTGTGTTTCTGGACTTGAATCTGGGCCAAAAAGGGTTTCAGAAATCGCTGGGGGCGTTTTTTGCAGTTTCTGCACGTGGCGTCTGTCACGCGTGCGCGTGGGTCACGCGTTCGCGTCATCTGGAGTTTTTCCTGGTCACGCGTACGCGTCAGTTACGTGTCTGCGTCGTATGCATTTTGCTCAAGTCACACGTCCACGTCGTCCATGCGTTCACGTCGATTGTGTTTTGCGCCAAGCACGCGGCCGCGTCATCCATTCGTTCGCGTCGCTGCCTTCTTTTCAAAACTCCATTTTTATGCTTTCCTTCCATTTTTGTATGTTTCCTTTCTGTCCTCTAAGCCATTCCTGCCCTATGAAACCCGAAAATACTTAACACACAAATCACAACATCAAATGGTAATAAGGGATAATTAATATTAATATTAATAAAGCATAGGAAACATGCTTTCATAAATCTCATAAAATGAGGAAGGAATGGTAAAACCATGCAATATATATGAATAAGTGGGTGAAGACTTGATAAAAAACACTTAAATTTCAGTACAAGATGCATCATAAAATAGGGGTTAATCAACCTTCCCACACTTAACATTAGCATGTCCTCATGCTAAGCTCAAGAGAAGCTATAAGAGTGAATGGGGAAAGTAAGAAAGTTTGAAATGCAACCTATCTATATGAATGAAACTACATGCAAAATGTTTCTACCTACTTGGTTAAAAGTAAATAAATCTTTCAAGAACAAATATGAACTGGATTTTACTAATTCAAATCACAAAAAATGAAGTAGAAGTAAACTTGCAAAAGAAAACAACTCGTGAAAGCTGGGAACAGAGAATTGAGCATCGAACCCTCACTGGAAGTGTATGCACTCTAATCGCTCAGGTGTTTAAGGTTCGATCTCTCAGTTCTCTGCTAATCTTGCTTTCTAAGGCTTGCTCTTTTTCTACCAATCAACAAAATTTAATGCATAGATACACATATCAAGAGGTCTTTTAAGGGTTGTAATGGGGTTAGGGTCAAGGTAGGATTGTATTTGGCCAAATGGACTAAAATCTGAATCCTTAATTAACTTAAACTTTCCACCTAACTTAATCCAATCCATGTAATTAGAATACAAAATCTAACTATTCATTAACCATGTTTTCCACATATTCATGCATCCTAATTTCGAGTACAGTACATATGCATTGCTTTCACCATTTACTTTGGGGTATTTTGTCCCCTTTTACTTATTTTCTCTTTTTTTTCTCTTTTTTCTCCTTTTTTTTTTTAATTAATTTTTTTTGTTTTTCTCAATGCATATTTCTAAATTATTGAATGCATGAACATGTCCTAAACATTTCTTTCACATTTTCATAAAGATATATAACACCCAATTCTTAAACCAAACATTTCCAAACCCACTTTTCCCCACACTTAAATCATGAACACTCTCACTAGTCTAAGCTAACCAAGGATTCAAATTAAGGACATTATTATTTTTCGCTTAGAGTTAGTGATGAGCTAAAGTAAAGAATAAAGGGGTAAAATAGGCTCAAATTGGTTTGCAAAGGATAATAAAAGGGTAAGGCCATATGGGTATGTAAGCTCAGTGAAATAAAGGCCTCAATCATATAGGTGCATGCATACATCAAATAATGGAAATATAGAATCAAGCAAGACAATGATCACAATTTTAGAGAGAAAACCACACACCAAAAATAAAATATTGGTTGATAAAATGTAACCAATCTAAATAGGCTCAAAATCTCACTGGTT
Organism: Arachis ipaensis; assembly: GCF_000816755.2. Taxonomy (NCBI): domain Eukaryota; kingdom Viridiplantae; phylum Streptophyta; class Magnoliopsida; order Fabales; family Fabaceae; genus Arachis; species Arachis ipaensis. The sequence continues at coordinate 59,765,043 of NC_029787.2, read as the reverse complement.
TTGTGTGTTCGAGCTCTAAACCATGTTCCAGTATAATATTTCTTCAAACAACTTTAACAAATAAAAATTTTAATTCTAATTAGTGAAAATTATAAAATAATTTCTTGGAAAAGAAAATATTACTTTAACCAAGTGGTAAAATATGCACAAAATCAAATAAATATGCAATCAAACATGCATATGCAACAATGAACAAACAAAGAAAATAAAATATTGGTGTTGAGAAGAAAATAACTAACCCATGGAGATCGGTATCGACCTCCCCACACTTAAGGATTGCACCGTCCTCGGTGCATGCTGAGATGTGCAGGTGGACGGGCTGCTACAACTGATGCTTTTCTCTAGAGATTTTGCAGATGGACTTGTTTGTCTCCCCATGTAAACGTTTTCTGTTTCCCTTCCTCGGTGGCCAGCCTGAAAGAAGAGGAAAAGAAGAACAGTAATCCAGAAATAAAGATAAGAAAATAAATAAAGTCTGGGTGGGTTAATGCCAAATAATGAGTGTCTTAATTACATGGTAGCTACAACATGCAAGTGAGAAAACAATAGAAGCACATGGCATACCAGTGGTACAAAATTTGCAACAAAGGGGGAAGAGAGTGTGGGTAATGCAAGATAGTGTAAGTTCATGTCAATGCAAGTGGAATGCAAGTATCATAAAAGAATAGCATTGACTTATGAATAATAATATCCAATAAGAATAAAACAAGTCATGATGCACCAGAATAATTCAAGAAAAGATGTAACAGTTGAATAAAAAAATTTAACACCAATAAAAAAATATTAAATTTAGAAAAGAAAATAAAAATATGCACAAAATTAAAATGCAATGAATGAAAGTATGCAAATAAATTAAGTAAAAATAGAATGAATGAAAAGAAGGATGAAAAGTTAAATAAACGAAGAAAAAGAAAGTAAGAAAGGAGGAAGAAAAGGGAGAAGAAAGAATTAGGATTGGGGAAGAAAAGATAAGATAGTTGGCGCTGATCTAGTAAAATTGTGTGTCGCATGTGACGCGGACGCATGGGTCACGCGGTCGCGTGTTGTGCGAAAAGTTCATGTGACGCGGACGCGTGGGTCACGCGATCACGTGGCCTGATTTGTGCTATTGGCACGAGTACAGCCGTGCGTTTGCGCAACTCTCTGTTTTAAATGCATTGTGCCAAAAATCTGGGTGACGCGATCGCGTGGTTGACGCGATCGCGTGAATGGCCTTTCTTTTAAAATTGATGCAGACGCGTGGGGGACGCGTTCGCGTGGTAGGGCTTGTGCTTCTAGCTTGGTTCCAGCCCCACTCCATCACAACTTACTGCCATACACCCATTTACGTCGATTTTACAGGGCCACGCGTTCGTGTGGGTGACGCGGATGCGTGGGAGGCATATTTTCAAAATGACGCGGCCGCGTCAGTGACGCGGTCGTGTGGGCATGTTTGTGCCTAAGGCACGCCTCCAGCCACGCTCCCGCGTGACTCTCTATTCAAATTGCTTTTCTTCCCAATGCACTAGTGACACAGATGCGTCAGCGACGCTGCTGCGTCGTGTGCGTGCTTTTTTTTTTTTAATTATGCAGTATGCAATATGCAGTGCTAATGTGGGTGATATGAATAATTCCAGTTTCAATGAAAATAGAATAAAATAAAATGTAAAAACAAACAAAACGAAATAAAATCAAAATTGAAGAAAAGGAATGATCATACCATGGTGGGTTGTCTCCCACCTAGCACTTTTAGTTAAAGTCCTTAAGTTGGACATTTGATGAGCTTTCTGTTATGGTGGCTTGTGCTTGAATTCAACTAGAAATATCCACCAATGTTTGGAATGCCAACAGCCTCCGGGGTCATAAACAAGGCACGCAAAGCCCTTGAGCAGTTTTAAACAGGTTCTCAGGCTTCCGGGGTGTTGAATGTCAGAACAGATTCCAGGATCCCAAACATTACTTTTACACCCGTTTGTGTCTTGATCTGCATTTTTCCAACCGGGTGATAAGTAATCGGGATTCTCACTGTAGTGACCAAACAGCTTCCGAGATCCATACAATTGAGCTTGGCACCAATCCTTGCGCCTCAAATTAAAGTGTGAAACCTCATTGAATCTTGCATACCAACTCTGAGTGTGAGTCATTTCCCTTTTGCTCTTAAACCGCAAAGAGCTCTAAGCTAGCCATCTGTTTCAAGAAAACCATATTCAAGTGGAAAAGTAAAGATAAAAGCTAAGGATCTTACCCACTTGAAGTTTGTATTGGGTGGTAATGGCTTTGGGGTAGGTGTTTCCAGTTGTTTTGCAAGCTCTACTCCCTTGTGGTCTTCTGTAAATTCTTCCACTTCCTTGCAAACCTTTTCAATTTCAACCATGTGACGATCGAAGTCCTCGAATTCTTCCTCAACATTACTCAAGTCATAAGTTGGAGGTTGAGAAAAATCTACCTCAGCATCATCTTCGTATTCACTTGGGGAAGATTCTTCTATCTCAAAGAATTCACTTGCGGATGCAAGTTCATTACTAAGAGAATTTGTCTTGTGATTATCATCTTCAAGGAAACTTGGGTCTTGGGTCATTCTGTCTAGTTCTTCATAAAATACCCGCTTTGGGGTCGTGCACTATCCTCCTTCTCATCAATTGTAACGTCCTTGACGGAATTTTCCACAATTCTGGATTCCCATGGAGGTTCAGCGTCTCCTAAGTCTTCAATCAACTCTTCTTCTTCTTGGATAATTTGGGCTTCCTCCAATTGTTCTAGAACAAAGTCATGCTCCTTACTGTCCACTGGAGTTTCCAGTGTCTCCTTCATGCTACGTTCTTCATTAGATTCTCCACATGAAGTAAGGAGGATTCCTTGAGTACCCGAACGTCTGAAAGATAACTGATTTATTTCTTGCTCCAATTGATGAAGGGTTGCGTGAAATTGATCTACTGTTTCCTTGAGGCGCGCCTGTAATTCTTGAGGTGATGGATATGGACATGGTACATAAGGAAGTGGTGGTTCTTGGGAGTAATTGGATTGGAATTGGGGTGAATAAGGATCATACGGTGGTGAATAGTAAAAAGGAGCTTGTGAGTGTGGTGGTTCAAAGCTATGTTGAGAGGGTGGTCTATGAGCACAGGGTGGGGCTTGTTGGTAACTACCAAGGGGTCCATCATATCTATCAGCTTGGTATGCATTGTAGAATGGTCCTTGTCCATGATATCTTGGAAGGTGTTGTTGCCTAAAGGGTTGATCAGATCCTCTTGGCTCCATCCATTTTTGATTGCTTTGACCGTGATGCATAGTCCCATTATAGCTTCCACTCCTTTCAACAAATTTAGAACTAAACTCAAAGCGAGAGGGGTGAGAACTCATAGTAGCTAATAGAAGTAAAAAGGGAAAACAAAAACAAATAAACAAGCAAAAGAAAAATATTTACAATAACCAATAATAAGGAACACGTTTGCAATTCTCCAGCAACGGCGCCATTTTTGAAAGTGAGGAACTCTCACGCGATCTAGAATTTTCACAAATAAATTCGCATTGTAAATATAGCTTCTAGACCGACAAGAATTCCTTTCTTACAAAGTTTTGGTTGTCACAAGTAACAAAACCCAATAAAATTTTATAACCGAAGTATTTAAACCTTGGGTCATCTTCTCAAGGAATTGCAGGGAAATGTTCTTATTATTGGTCATGAGTTTTGTAAATTGGGGGTTTTTGAAATAAGGCGCAAGTAATTTAAATGACAAGAAAAATAAATTAATAATAATAAAATCTCTTGGTAAGGTATAAGAATTTGGAATTTCTATCCTAGTTATCCTTATCAGATGTGACGAGAATTGGATTTTAATCCCACTTAGTTAAGTCAAGTGGACTAATTAGCTTGATCCTCAAGTCCTAGACAATCCCTGTAGGAAGACTAGCTTTAGAGGGATCTAGATCAATTAGTAATCTGCCAATTTCAACCACTGCTGAGTTTGACAACTCAAGTGTTATCAATTACTTAACCAAAGTCGAAAGGAAGAAAATATCTAAATTAAATTAAAAGTATCCATATTAATAAAGCAAAACAAAGTCAAATCTGAAATACCTCAAAATATATTAAATATAAAACCAATCTAAACAATAAGAGTTCATAAACCAATTTCAGAAAATAAATAAAAAGAACATTAAACCTGGAAATTGAGAAGGAATAGTCCTAAATCCTTTAAGAGGAATCCTAATCCTAAATCTTAAGAGAGAGGAGAGAACCTCTCTCTCTAAAAACTACATCTAAATTATGAAAAGTGAATAATGGAAGATCTCCCTATGAATGGATGCGTTTTCCCACTTTATAGCCTCTAGTGTGTGTTTCTGGACTTGAATCTAGGCCAAAAAGGGTTTCAGAAATTGCTGGGGTTGTTTTCTGTAGTTTCTGCACGTGGCGTCTGTCACGCGTGCGCGTGGGTCACGCGTTCGCGTCATTTGGAGTTTTTCCTGGTCACGCATACGCGTCAGTTACGCGTCCGCGTCGTATACGTTCTGCTCAAGTCACGCGTCCGCGTTGTCCATGCGTTCCCAATTCTCATCACACCTGATAAGGATAACTAGGATAGGACTTCCAATTCTTATACCTTGCTAAGAGTTTTTATAAATATTAATTTATTTTTCTTGTCATTTAAATTACTTGTTCCTTATTTCAAAAATCCAAAAATATATCTTTTTTCATAACCAATAATAAATCATACCTCCCTGCAATTCCTTGAGAAGATGACCCGAGGTTTAAATACTTCGGTTATAAATTTTTTTGGGTTCGCTTAAGTGACAAACAAAACTTTTGTACGAAAGGATTCTCTGTTGGTTTAGAAACTATACTTACAATGCAATTATTTTTATAAAAATTTCTTTACTGGCAGAAATCCGATCGTCAAAAATGGCACTGTTGCCGAGTAATTGAAAACGTGTGCCTTATTATTAGTTATTGTAAATATTTGCTTTTTGATTTGTTTTTATTTTTTGTTTTATTTTTTTTTTTGCTTTTTCGTAAATTAAGAGGTTATTGGTTTTTATTTAGTTATTAAAAATTTTTCAAAAATTTGTTCTTGGTGTTCATCTTGATCTTCAAGTTGTTCTTCGTGTTCATCTTGACCTTCAAGTTGTTCTTGGTTGTTTTCTTCGTTTTGATCTAAAAATTTTAAGTTTGGTGTCATTTTATTGTTTTTCTCTTTCCTTATTAAATTCAAAAATATCTTTTATCTTTATTTTAATTGATTTTTCCGAAAATTACAAAAAAAAATTCAGATTTTTATTTTAAAATTTTTATCTTATCTTATCTTAGTTTTAAATTTCAAAATTCAAATCTTTTTCATAAATCATATCTTTTTCAAAATATTATCTTATCTTATTTCAAAATCAAATTTCAAATTTCAATATTTAACTTCCAAAATTCAAAATTCAAATTTCAAAATTTAAATTTAAAATTTTAAAAATCAAACCTTTTAAAAAATTTAAACCTTTTTCAAATCTTTATCTTATATTGTTGTCAGTGTTTCTAGTTTTAGAAGTTTATTTTCATTAATTTTTTATTAGTTTTTGCTTTTATTTTCTTTAGCTACTATGAATTCTCACCCTTCTGGTTTCAAGTTTGGTTTCAATGTTGTTGTAAGGAATGAAAACTATAATGAAAATAGGCATCAAGATTGGAAGAATCAAAGATGGGAGGAGCCACAAGGATTTGATCAACCCTCTTAGCAACAACTCCCTCCAATGCACTATAACCAACAACCATTCTGTGATGCATACCAAGACAATAGTTATGGTGGACCTTCTCATGACAACCAACCTCCACCAAATTACTATAATCAAGAGCCATTCCAGGGAGCATGCCAAGATGATGAATATGGTGGACCCCGTTGTAGTTACCAACAAGCCCCATCATATGCTTATGAACCACCTCCCCAAAACACCTTTGAACCACCAAACTCACAAGCCCCTTTACACCATTCACCTCCATATGACCCCAATCCTTACCCACCTCAATTCCAATCCAATTACTCTCATGAGCCACTACCTTAATATTCACCATCTCCATGCCCTTACCAAGGAGAACCACCTTCCTACCATGCACCCTTTCTCCAAAATAATGAACCCTCCTATCCACCCCAACCTACACTAGATGACAACACCCTTGGTGTTATTCACCAAGAGCAAAAAGAGCTTCATACCACACTTGCCTTTATCACTAGTCTCACCTCTACTCTTCAAGCACTTATATCCCGCATGGACCAACCCTCTACCTCCAATATTCAACCCTCAAGCTTTAGTGCGCTTCATTTTCAACCACATAATGATCTTTCCATCCCATCACCACCCTCCATAGAAGAGCACCCACATCCGTCAATCCAAGAGCAAGATGACCCCAATTAAGCTATTGATATGGAACAAGAAAGAAGGAATCATCTTCGCGAATCCATACTTCATAAGAAGCTAGAGGAGGTCCTACAGATGAAGGTAGTAGAAACCCTTGAAGTCGAAGGAGTGGTTGAAGAATTAGTGAAGAAAAACATCAAGGAGGAGCCTGATCTTGTCTTAGAGCAAGAGGAGGCCCAAAATGTAGAGATAGGAGAGACCCTTGCAGATGAAGGAGTAGTTGAAGGGAGTTGTCATGGAAAGGAAATCATCAAGAAGGAGTACGATTTTATACTAAAACAACTGGACAAAGTAGCAATTATTAAAGAGGAAGAAGTGATTGAAGACTTGGGAGATGCAGAAACTCCATGGGAAAGTCCAATCATAGAACCTCCTTCCAAGACATTTGAATTTGATGCCAAAGAGGGTGTACAACCTCCAAGGCATATCATGGCTAAAGACTTTGAAGAGGTTGATCAAGAGATGGAGATTAAAGAAGAAGAAGCACAACATCCCATGCCCTTGGTGAGCAATAAAGAAGAGATTGAATTGGAGGAAAGCTACCAAGAGGACGAGGTTAAAACTGAAGAAGCTTGCAAAGAGGTAAAAGTTATCAAGGAAGAGCTCAAGGGAATGGAGCTTGAAATCACTATGCCAAACTTGTTGGAGACCTCTCCCCCAAAGCCATTACCATCTAATACAACATTCAAGTGGGTAAAACTCTTATCCTTAACTTTTACTATTCCACTTGAACATGGTTTACTTGAAAATGATGGTCAACTTAGAGCTCTTTATGGATTGAGGAGTAAGAAAGAGTCATGTAGTAGCTGAAAACACAGTCCTAGGTTCATTGTGATAGGAAGCTCATGGCTGAATTATCATGGTTGGAAGAATGCTAAAGTGTTTGGGTCTAGGAAGTTGTTTGGATGCCTTCGTGAGAATTCGTATTGCTTACCACCCGGATGGAATCATCATGTTCCACTTGAAGACGGGTGCAGAAATAAGATTTGGGATCCAGGCATATATGAGGATCAAATTTAGGAGCTCAAAGCTTGTGAAGGACTCCATCAAAGCTTGAGAAATTTACTTGGTATTGATAGAGCTTATTGGAAATCCAAGCATTGGTGGAAGTTTCAAGACAAGTTCAAGCACAAGCCACCATGACAAGGAGCTCACCAAATGTCCAACTTAAGGACTTTAACTAAAAGTGCTAGGTGGGAGACAACCCACCGTGGTATGATCGTTCATTTTCAGTCTTAGTTTTATTTTATTTTGTTTTATTCTTAGTTCTATTTTATTTTATTTTTCTTAGAATTCATTCATAGTGCCTGCATCAGCATTTGCATTTTGCATTCTGCATACTGCATAAAAAAAAGGGGAAGAGCACGCGACGCGTAAGCGTCACTGACGCATTCGCGTCATACGTGCATTCAGAAGAAAAGAGAATTGAACAAAAAGTCACGCAAAAAGCGTGGTTGGAGGCGTGCCTTAAGCACAAGCATGCCCACGCGAACGCGTCGTTGACGCGCCGGCGTCATTTTGAAAAATAGCCTCCCAGGCGATCGCGTCACCCACGCGAATGCGTGACCCTGCAAAATCGACGTAAATGGGTGTATGGCAGCAAGTTGTGATGGAGTGGGGCTGGAACCATGCTAGAAGCACAAGCCCTACCACGTGAATGCGTGCCCCACGCGTCCGCGTCATTTTAAAAGAAATGCCATTCACGCGTGCACGTCACCCACGCGCACGCGTCATCCAAAATTTTGGCAATGTGCATACAATACAGAGAGTTGCGGGTACGCGAGGCTGCACTCGCGCCAATAGCACAATTCAAGTCACGCAAACGCGTGATCCACGCGTCCGCGTCACTTGAAATTATCGCCAATCACGCGAACGCGTGATCCACGCGTCCGCGTCGCCTGCGCCGCACAACTTATCCAGATCAGCGCCAATTATCTTATCTTTTATTTTCTATTCCTAATTTCTTCTATCTTTTCTTCTTTCTTCTTTCTTTCTTACTTTATCTCTTTAAATTCTCATCCTTTTTCACTTTCATCCTATTTTATTTAATTTATTTGCATACTTTCATTCATTACATTTTAATTTTGTGCATATTTTTATTTTCTTTTCTAAATTCATTATTTTTCCTTTGGTGTTAAAATTTTCTTATTCAACTGTTGGATCTTTTCTTGTATTATCCCGGTGCTTCATGACTTGTTTTATTCTGATTTGGTAATATTATTTAAATCAATTCTAATCTTTTATGTTATTTGTATTCCTTTTACATTGATATGAACTTATATTATCTTTCATTACCCACACTCTTCCCATTTGTCGCAAATTTTGCACCACTGGTATGCCATGTACTTCTATTGTTTTCTCACTTGCATGTTGTAGCTACCATGTAATTGAGACCCCTATTATTTGACATTAACCCACCCATACTGTATTTATTTTCTTATCTTTATTTCTGGGTTACTTTTCTTCTTTTCCTCTTCTTTCAGGATGGCCACCAAAGAAGGGAAAGGGAAAGCTTCTAAATAGGGAGACAAACAAGTCCATCTGCACAATCTCTAGAGAAAAGCATCAGTTGTAGCAGCCTGTCCACCTGCACATCTCAGCATGCACCGAGGACGGTGCAATCTTTACGTATCGGGAGGTCGATACCGACTTCGGTGGGTTAGTGATGAGCGGATAATTTATACGCTTTTTGGCATTGTTTTCAGTATGTTTTTAGTATATTTTAATTAGTTTTTACTATATTTTTATTAGTTTTTAAATAAAAATTACTCTTCTGGACTTTACTATGAGTTTGTGTGTTTTTCTGTGATTTCAGGTATTTTCTGGCTGAAATTGAGGGACCCGAGCAAAAATCTGATTCAGAGGCTGAAAAAGGACTGCAGATGCTGTTGGATTCTGACCTCCCTACACTCAAAGTGGATTTTCTGGAGCTACAGAAGCTCAATTGGCGCGCTATCAATTGCGTTGGAAATTCGACATTCTGGGCTTTCCAGCAATATATAATAGTCCATACATTGTCCGAGATTTGATGGCCCAAACAGGCGTTCCAAGTCAGCTCAAGAATTCTGGCGTTTAACTCCAAAACTGGCACAAAAGCTGGAGTTAAACGCCCAAACTGGCACAAAAGCTGGCGTTTGACTCCAAGAAAAGTCTCTACACATGGAAGCTTCAATGCTCAGCCCAAGCACCCACCAAGTGGGCCCGAAAAAAGATTTCTGCATTAATTACTGATTTCTATAAACCCTAGGCTACTAGTTCTCTGTAAATAGGACCTTTTGCTATTGTATTTTCATCTTTGATAAGTCTTATGCTATCTTAGACACGTTTGGGGGCTGGCCTCATGGCCATGCCTAGACCTTGTTCTTATGTATTTTCAACGGTGGAGTTTCTACACACCATAGATTAAGGTGTGGAGCTCTGCTGTTCTTCATGAATTAATACAAGTACTATTGTTTTTCTATTCAACTCAAGTCTATTTCTTCTCCAAGATATTCATTCGTTCTTCAACTTGATGAATGTGATGATCTGTGACACTCATCATCAATCTCACCTATGAACATGTGCCTGACAACCACCTCTGTTCTACTAGCAATGGCTTGAATGCGTATCTCTTGGGTTTCTAATCTAAGATTGGAACCTTTGTGGTATAGGCTAGAATTATTGGCGGCCATTCCTGAGATCCGGAACATCTAAACCTTGTTTGTGGTATTCTGAGTAGGATCTGGGAAGGGATGACTGTGATGAGCTTCAAACTCGCGATTGTGGGGCGTGTGACAGACGTAAAAGGATCAATGGATCCCATTCCGACATGATTGAGAATCGACAGCTGATTAGCTGATGTTGTGACAGAGCATCAGGACCATTTTCACTGAGAGGACGGGATGTAGCCATTGACAACAGTGATGCCCAACATAAAGCTTGCCATGGAAAGGAGAATGAATGATTGGAAGAAGGCAATAGGAAAGCAAAGGTTCAGGAGGAACAAAGCATCTTCATACGCTTATCTAAAATCCACCAATGAATTACATAAGTATCTCTATCTTTATTTTATGTTTATTTTCATCACCTTAAACTCCATAACCATTTGAATCCGCCTGACTGAGATTTACAAGATGACCATAGCTTGCTTCAAGCCGACAATCTCCGTGGGATCGACCCTTACTCACGTAAGGTTTATTACTTGGACGACCCAGTGCACTTGCTGGTTAGTTGTGCAGAATTGTGACAAAGTGTGATTCACGTTTGAGAGCACCAAGTCTTTGGCGCCATTGTTGATGATCACAATTTCGTGCACCAAGTTTTTGGCCCCGTTGCCGGGGATTGTTCGAGTTTGGACAACTAACAGTGCATCTTGTTGCTTAGATTAGGTATCTTTTCTTCAGAATTTTTAAGAATGAATTCTAGAGTTTCAAGGTGATGTTCCCACCATCACAAAACACAAAAGATTCTCAT